>NW_008619938.1:25924-32888 GCF_000691845.1 Merops nubicus | reverse complement strand
TTTGTTTTGGTTTTTTTGGTTTTTTTTCTCTTCTCTCTTTTCCCCTTTTCCCCTTTGTGTTGTTTTCCCTGCTTGTCACGTGTTCTTCTGTGTAATTTTGGGGTCCCTTTGGGGTATCCCGCCTTCCCCAATTTTAACCCTCTGTAATAAACTGTTCACTTGCTGCTAATTTTTGTTCAGTTTTCCGTCACCTTTATTGAACCTGCCCCTGAACGATAAAAGGTGGGTTAAACCACCACAAGGTGGAATACAGAATGCAAAATTTTTCAACCTTGGCCTTATTGCTGGTGTGTCAGATTTTCATCAGGGGCAGTAACAACACCTTGTACTGGAGCATCTACAGATACCAGATATACATAAAAGACAGGAGAGTTTTGTCTCTTTCTTCTGAATTGAGTAAATATAGAGTAAGATTGAGCTGCATCCCTGCCGAAGTGAAACATGGCTTTAATTCCTATGACTACCATTTAGAGATGAAAATTGAGAAAAGCAAACCAAAATTCTTTCTCAAGTGCCATGCCACATCCTCCCCACAGGAGAATCAACACAACTCCACAGAAGTTCAGTGGAGTGACACAATTAATGCTGCCTCTCTCAGTGTGCTGTCAGGGACAGCATACACTTAAAAGAACACATTAGAGACAAAAACTATTTTGTTGAGCTGAGAGCCTGTCTAATGCAGCTTAAGCTATAAACCCCACACCTTTAGGGAACAGTAAAACAAAAAAATAATCCAGCATCTGTTTTTATATGAAAGAGGAAGAACACCAAAGTGAGCATTTACGCTCTTTCAGTAAAGCTGCTTCAGAAGTAGAAGGGATGTGAGAGATGCACGTAGCCCTTGCTTAGCCCTCCTCATCCTTTGAGAGAGTTCTGACCTAGCAAAGTTCAAAGCACTTGAACACTGTGTCGGGCATGTTCTGCAGCTCTTTTACTAGCCAGGAGGTGTACCCTGAAATAGAAACATGATGCATCTGTGAGCAGCTGTGTTCTGCTTTTGAAAACTGTAAGAAACACCAGATGAATTTCCCCAACTGCTTCCTCCTAGATGTACAACTTCTCATCATTTGCTCTAGTGCAAAACTATGATGCTCCAAAATACTGCATCTGAAAATCTAGGTGTTATAAGCAGTTAAAGACAAACTAATGCTTTAGACCCTAATGAAAAACTAAACTTGTGCATTTATAGCAAGTTCAGCTTGGAGAAAAATAGTAGTAGTCTTTCCTTGTAGGAAATAGAATAACGGAATGGAGAAGTAGCTGTATCACCCTGAGGATTTCTTCAACTATAGAAATCAAAATCGTGTATGGATATTTAAACACACGCACACTTAGACATCCATGTACAGAAAGTGTTACTTATACTGAACTTATATAGTGTGGTTTCCTTTATTGTCTGAGACAAAGGATGCTTGCTAATTCAGCCAGCTAACATACCATTAGCGTTGTGACAAAACAAACCTAACCTTGAATAACTAGAGATAGTTAATCTCCAGAACTAGGGACTTCTCTAGTTCTCTAGGAAATTGAAATCACATAAAACTAAACCTGTGATTCTTCTGGAACAATAGCTATTGCTGTGAAAAGCAGAAAAAAAAAAAAAAAAAAAAAAAAAAAAAAAGTCCAGAGTTCTACAGAACAGGGAGGGAAGCAAAATTGTCTATGATTTTAAATGTACAAGCTGCATTAATACAGCTCTGTGAAATTACACTAAATAGGAGCCAAGTCATCTTTTAAGAATTCTGATGAATTCTTGCAGCTGGAGAGTGTTAAAAAAAAAAAAAAAAGGGTTTTTTTTTTTTTTTTTGGGGGTTTTTTTTTTTTTTTGGGTGTTTTTTGTTTGTTTGGTTGGTTTGGTCTTTTTTTGGTTTAGGCTTTGTGTACTTTATTTAGGTTCCTGAAACTTCCATAATCAAGTCTTAAAAATATCTTCCACACTGAAATATTTACATTCTTTTAGCGCCAACTTTACTAACAATCCCTGCTTCTCTGTGTCTGAAAGCTGGACTGCCCCAACATAATTTCCTTCCTAAACTGAGTCACTTGCTCCTCTTTATGCTTTGGAACTTTATGGGGGCAATTCCAGTCCATGTCAAACCTGGGAAATCTAATAGGGAAAAAAAAAAAAAAAAAGTTAATTTTTGGCCCAAATATTTATAGAAAGTGTCATCAAACCCAAATATTCTCAAGGGGAGAACTATGTCTTCTAATTTTTTCACAATGCACAGTCCACACTGGTTTCACAACAGCCAGCCAGGAGATATGGACTTTACTGTAGGCATAAGTAAAACATGTCTATGACTATAGACTACTGAGATGGCTGTGGCAAGAGAAGAGACCCAGCAGCATTGGTGTCTCTGCAGTTTCGTTCCCAAGAGCAGCCCTTCAGTCCTGTCACTACTACAGAGGGCACAGCTGAGCTGGAGAATATGGCAGCTACTGCAGGGAAGAAATGGTCCTCTATAAGCAACTGCAGCTGATATCTTGTCCCTGACAGCATCAGGAGTAGCAAGCTCTGTCTACACCACCACAAAGACTTGAGCTGGATCAGAGAGAGGAGCCAATATATTCCTCACTGTTTTAAGTATCTTCTTTCTGTCCCTGTACTCATTTTGTAATCAGCCTTTCAGCAGATGAAATGAAACATCATTCTGATTACAAGTGCATCTTTAAAACATCACTCCTGAGCATAATTACCTAGTGAATAGACAAAGAAAACTTCTAATTTACCATCTGCTTTTAATTCCTTTCTGAGTGAAGACTGTGAGTAAATAGGTCATCTTCATGTCTCCTCAGTCTACTTGGATTTTCTGAATCCACCCACACATGACTGAAGGCACTGCACACAAAAGCCATGCTATTTGAGATTAACGAGTGGCTTTTCTTTAAAATGTACTGCAAGTCAGACACATTAATGCCTCCAGCAAATATGTCTGCAGTATGGCAATGGGGAATCTTCCCCAACACCTGTGTTTTTATGTCCTGCTAGGACTGAATCATGACTGCCTAAGGATGCTGAAATCTATTACTCAGTTGAAGATTATTTTTCTTTATTAAGATGCATTAAAAAGGAAACACAATCCCTCCCGTTCAAACTTTTCACATCACTTTCTGCAACAGCAAGGTTATTAAACAGTTGCTTATTTTGACCCTTTGAAATGACTGCAATTTAGTAATGGAATTACAGTTCTTCACCTGTCACTGCATACCAATGTGTTAGAAGCTCTGGAATTAATATCTGTGTAAATGAAAATTGTCACCACTGTTACTGGTCATAAAGAATGAGTTCAAAGTGTTTCTTAATAGTATGCAAATGCTGTGAGTTGTTTCTGATAAATTATTTCAGTCCAGAAAAATAGAGTTTAAAAAGGCGAACGTGGAGATGCAGTTGGCAAGACAGCGAACGTTAGAGGAGGACAGAGCTGTAAGTGTGGACGCAGCAGGATGCCAAGACTACAGAGAACTACCAAAACTGCATGACTGGAGCATGGAGTCTTTTTTAATTAGCATCAAAGCTTCTCTGAAATGCTGTTTGTTTCAAAGTAGCATTGCACTTTGTGTAGAGATTGTATGGAAGTCAGTTAATTGCTCCTTCACATTTAACTTTGTTGTGTTACTCAAAGTTTCTGATTTTGGCTTACAATACATCTCTTTATTACTAGCCATCTGGAGAACTGAGGACCCAAAATTGACACCTGGTCTGATTAATCACACTCTTCATATTTCAAAACTGGTCACATTCAAAAGTCCTCAGTCTAATGACATCTCTATCAATCTTTAGTGTCACATTAGTGTGCTATACTGATGCATCACTAATATACATTATTTTGCCTAGTTCCTTTCTGGCTCAAAAGGACTGTGCAGCAAGCAAGGAAGATGAATCAGATCCAAACTTTGCCTACTTCTGCCTAAGTTGCCTTCAGGAAGCAACCAGAAAATACAGGGCCTGGTTCTTCCAGCACATTCAGTTCCAAGATCTGACAGGCCACCTTGGAGATAGCTTTTGTTCAGTTATGCATTTTAAAGATAATTTCAGCTGTCTACATTTTTAATCTATCTTAAATATGACAATAATAGGATATCAATGGAGAAAAATCAGCTTGCCAACAAATGGCTCCCAGAAGATTTTAAAACTGCCTGCAGAAGTCGTCTGTTTTGCAGGCTCATAGGACCAGTCAAGTTAGAAGGCGCTGTAGGAGGTCTCTGATCCAGCCTTCTCATAAAAGCAGGGTCAGCCATCAGCTCAGACCTAGTTGCTCTAGGGTTTATCCAGGCAGGTCTTGAAATCCTCCTATTGGAGACTGCTCAGCATCACTGTTACCATGTGCAGCTATTCTCAAGGTGAAAAATTTTCTCCCTATATCTAGCAGTCTGGATCTTCCCTTTTCAGTTCACAACTGTCACCTTTCATTTTCCTGCCATGAATCTCAGTGAAGAGCCTGGCTGTTTCTTGCCAACTTCCTCAAAGGTGTTTGCAGGCCACTGTTAGCTTTCCACTCTTCCCCAACCTGAACAAGCCCCATTTCCCCAGCCTCTCCTCACACAGCAAATGCATCAGTTCCCCAAACATCTTGGCGATTCATCACTGAATGTGATCCAGTTTACCCTTTTTCTTTTATTAGCAGCCCAAAAGAGGACAAAACTTTCAAGAAGTAGCCTAGAAAGGCCAAATAACGAGGAAAAATCCCTTCCTTTGATCTTACTGCATTTCTGTTAATGTATTCCAGTATAATGCCAGCCTTCCTTGCTGCCAGAGCACACCGCTGACTCGCAAGTGGCTTCCTCTCCACCAAAAGTTTGCTCAGTCTGTAATACAGTGTGTTTGGTGTTCCTGAAAGCAGTGTCAAGAATGGTATCATGGTAGCAAAACAAGTGATTTCCTAAAGAGATATAGAATTAACTTAAATACACTAATGTATGCATCTTTACTATAGCCATTCAAATCCTGTAATTAAACAGTGACAACATAGTTCCAGACAGACAAAAAAGAAAAAAGGCACAAGTGATAGATCAACTTGATCCATATTTATGTTGGAAAAGGTGTCTAAAAAGTGCATGCTAATAGAAGTAAAATAATATCTATATCCAACTGTAAGAAAAACTAACTACAGTAACTATTAAGGAGAAAAACAAAATAAACAGTTACTCAGGCTGTTTTTAATCTTCAGTAGTATTGATGCTCTTTTTCTACTGACAATTACTCCAATTACTCCTAAGACCTTACAGGAAATAGTAATTGAATATTTCAATTGTTCTAACAGGAAGAGGAAAAAAAAAAACCCTCATTCATTCAACATGCCACAGTTTGCCAGGCTTGAAACCAGGATCTCAAAGGTAACCAAACTGCTTAACTTAACATCACTGAACCAGGAATGTAATGTTAAGAATCTGTATCTTCACATTGGTCACAAGCAATCCTACATACGTTAGAGTATTTTGTATTTGTTTCGGAACCATCATGTTTGGACCACCACCATAGATATCTCCTAGTAGTAAAGAACACTTTGCAAGACTTGAGGGTTCAACACTGATTTTATAATACCATACGGCACAGATTCTTACGTGTATCTTTTAGGACTTCTCAGAGCTGAGTCATCTTCACAAAGCCAGGGATGCATATTCCATTTGTCAGGTTAAAGCTAAGCTAAACCTAAAGTGGGTCGATGGTATCAAAGTGGCATTTCATCTGGGTTCTTGTTTAAGGTCATAGCAACCAGGCAATGTGTTATGTGTTTCTCCCACTCATACTGAAGTCAAAATACCTACCTGATCACATAATTTTTTTCAGGCACTTCTGCATTCTCCCCAGGCCTCTGCATGGTGCCTTAAAATCATGCCCATTCATGGTCTACCTTCAGTCTTGGAATTAGATCAGATTCTGCAAGAAAATCACCATTATTCCATTCTTTTAGTAACAGCAAATGAAATCCAAATATTTCACCTTCAATGCACATGGCATATAACCTGCAACTTATCGCTCTGTGTGTCAGACCTCACATTTCAGAGACCTGCTTAAATTTTCTGATGTTTTCCTGTTTATTTCTCCTCACAGGTTCCTGGAGAATCTGTTACTAACGGTGTTTCTAGACAGGGATATGAATTTGTCATTTTTCTGTTTAATGTGCATAATAAAGTGCATTGCGAATCATCATAATCTCAGGCCAAGTTGCACTTGAGTGAAGGAAATGAGCAGGATGAAATGCCCTTGCTCCTTGTGTGATTAGATGCATACAGGCTTCAATGCTATTTAGAGTGAAGGGATAAGACTCAGTTATGATGAACCTAATGAAGATTCTTTATTCAAGACATTGGAGACTGCCAAATCCCCTGCTTCTTCCACAGCCTTATTAAACAAACATCCCTCTCTGCTGCTACCTGCTCAAGAACTTTTTATGCCCGTGCATGCTCTACAAAGCTCCAGAACAGATCTTTGTCAACAGCAAGTACAGCATCTTTTTGATAACTTGTCCTATGCCTGATAAATACCTCTAAATCCAGAGCAGCAGTGAAAACAGTTTATTTTCACTAATAATCACTTATTTCTCAACTATTTCAAAAGCTCACATAATACTTCCTTTTGAAATAGTTGTGAAATAAGTGATTATTGCTTTAGACAATCAAGAACTCTTCAGGCATTAATTTTACTGTCAATACAAGCTTTGTCAGCAACTGTTATTTTGAATGTTATTTTGAATTCCTTTCAAATTTTGAACTTTTAAAAGCTGTCCTATTTTATATTTCCTTGATTCAAAACTAATTAGAAAAACAAAGATTTATTTTGCCTTCATAACATAAGCTCTGCTTTGAAGGTACAGATGTATCGTTTGTTTCACAGAGTTCTAATAAAACCTATAAATAATCCACAAAGTAAACACTACCTCTAATCAACACCTTTCTTCAGACTTTGTGCCATTCGGTTGTGAAATTCTGGCTTGAACTGCATTATAATTGTTGCTGTTTATTT
>NW_008619938.1:0-25893 GCF_000691845.1 Merops nubicus | reverse complement strand
ATCTGAAGAGGAGTCAGATCTCAGTCCTATATGTGGCAAGCAACTCTAAAGAAATCTGGAGTTATTCCACTTAAATATGTCAGTGGGATCATAGCCTACTTGCTTTACACCCAGCAGTCCTGCTTGTCCCGATTGTGGTTCACCAAAAGCCCCAGCTGTAAGGTAACCAAACTGTGTTAAATGTTTGTACAACTTCCAGCCAGCAAATATAAGTCAACAGCAATAACATTCCAAATGGTAGCAGGAACCATTACTTCATCCACAACAATATTCAATGATGCTTATCTAAAAATGCCATTAAATACATTTCATAAGCACTGCAGCTTGCATGTAGTACTAGAGGTGGACTGACATATGCATAAATTATTCATGGACAGTCAGTGGCATTGTAAAACAAAAAAAAAACCAAAAAAACCACCAAACAAACAAACAAAAAAAAAAAATCAGGTTTCTCCTCCAAGAGACTGACTACTCTTTTGAGAATATCAGATGAACAGCTACTGCACTTTAAGACAAAAGCCTTCCAGTGAATAAAAAAACCATAAAACTCTGTAATGATATCTATATCCATGCAACATAAGCCATGTCTATAGGCACAAGCCATCAATTATGTATAATGAAAAGGGTATAAAGTGCCTAGCCTTGAGAAAGAAGAGTAATTTATGAATGCCTTAAGGTATTGGGGTGTAATGAGTCTTAGAACTCTCACAATCAAGTGTGCAGGACTCACACAACCAGAGATGTCAATATTTATATGACCAGAAAATGTAAAAATACTTAAACTAAAAACTTTATGCTATGTAATTAGGTATCAGTATAAAAATAGGTTATTAACTACAACAAAGTGAGCCTAACAGATGCTTAGGGTCACTATTTAAAGAGAAGTAAGCACTTGGCCAACTGTAAAAGCTTAAATGCAGTAGTTAGTGAAGATAACTAGTATGTCTAGGCAGCAACATGCCCACAAGATTCACACCTTTATCATTGTCAAGGATTCTAGCTGTGCAGCATGCCAAAACACCACAATCAAAGCAAGAAAAGCAGACTTCTGAGCATTCTTTATGTGCAGACACAACTAAGAAATGCATGCCATGGCACTTCATGGTGGAAAGAGAAAAAAATTAACAAAATATCCAGAACATATTCCTATGCCAAAACCAAGTCAGTCACCAAAGTAGCATGGCATAAAGTGCCTCATCTGTAACTTTCTCCCCACATTCACTCAATCCCAAGAACTGGATAGTAATAGGTAATTATCTAGGGTGTTAATGTCCAGCAATGTTTGTCTTAGCAAAGGTCTTGCAGACTTGTTCAATACTGTGGAGAGCTTTCCAATAGACTTTTGGCATCTCTGAGCACACAGATCTAAGGCAGAGGGTGGGGTAGCCTCAGCCTTCTCTGTAGAAATGCTAGCAGAGAATTTGCCATCCCCTGTGACTTGTTCTGCAGACAACAAACCTTTTCACTTCCTATACAGTGGCTTCTAGGTATTTTGCCTGGGATAAAAGGTAATGTCTGTTACCCTAAGATAAAAATCTACTTCATGTTACTTTGCTTTTATCAATCTCTTTAGAAGTTGAAGGAAAAAAAAAGCGCTTTTTTTATTTTCCTCTATTTCTTTCTAACAAGTAATGAAAGGTTTATTTTGCCTCTCATACAATTATGTTTCTTCATGTGTTCTGAAGTAGACCCCCTTTTATGATCTCATAGGTTGCTTTCCTGTCTGACACTGCAAAGACATTGTCATTAAATGTTTCTAGGTCAAGCCCAAACTCAAGTTGCCTGTCTGACAGCCAAGAACAACTCATCCTCCACTGTCACTAGTAAACACAATATTGCTTTTCAAACAAAATCATAGCAGGAGAGGAAGCAAAGTGGATAGTAAAGAAAAATAAAATAAACCATCTTAACTATGGCTGTTTTCCAAAACCAAATCCCTGTAGCTCCTGCACAGCACTCACTCATGTCATTTTTCAAAGACAGTTGCAAAGGGAGTTCATCATTTTAGTGTGGCTTGATTCATTAAAATTAGGAACCCAACAGTAACTTTTTTTCCACTTCAGGACAGGCTTCGTTACGAAGAACTGCTACTGCAGTCATCTTAAAGTGAGGCAAACACATTCCCATAAAGATCAAAGACAGATTACAGGATCTGTAGTGCTTGTTTAGTACAAATTTCACTTCATTACATCCTGCTCATGAAAGTGTCCCTGTTTTTCTGACCAAACTCAGAGGTGTCTAGAACAAGCAACAGAGGTAACAGTATGTTATCATCATCTCAGCAGAGTCATTCTTTTTTTTTTCTTATTTAAGCTGTGCCCACAAACAAGGGTACATTGAATAAACTCTGCTGCAACCTTGGAAAGAACCCACTGTTTCAAAAACTTGAACAGGCATCTCTAATATGGCTGTAAGAATGACTCATCTACTACTGAAATGAAAGCCATTTGCCTGTAGGTAATTTTGTATATAACAGTCTAAAGATTAGACAAGAGAGAGTGACTCAACCTTTAACCAGGGGCAATGGGAGAAATACAGCATTTGCTTTTTTCACAGCATCAACCTAAATATTTGCTGTGTCACATGAAGTACAACACTGAGAGCAACACATCCAGCTCAGAAAAGTTTCTCTGGCTGGGGCTAGATGCTTCATTAGAAGTGTGGCATTACATAGTAGAGAGCTAGGAAAAAGACAGGATGCTCTCAATGGAATAAAAATCCAAACCAATCCATGCTTACAATGAGAGACTCACTGTGAGGAGCCTCATGGCAAGAAAGTTAAGTAATAGCCAGCTAACCCAGGAAATTATTTTGCCAAGAAATTTTCTAGAACTGTAAGTAACAAAAGCAAGCCAGTTAGATGAGGGATCAGGTTTAAGGATGGAGAGACACTGTATGCCCATAAACCCATACTTTTACAGAGTCTGTTGGAAATTACTTCATCCTAAGGAAGCTTGTGAGGGAGATGTATATCAAAAAGCCCACTGTAGCATTGTAGGACCACGGCCACAGCTCTTTAATGTGAGAATACAACAGACAAGACTTCCAGCCCTGCTTCATTATCCCATCCTCTCTACAGTGCAAAGATGTGTCCTTGCATCCTGCTGGGGAAGCCAGGCCCATTCACTACTCCAGATTCCAAGGCATGCTCCCCAGAGTCTGGGGAATTCCTGTTCCACACAAATTTTTCCTGTACTCAGCTCAGCCAGCTGAATATCATAATCTACCATTGGCTTCTTTTAGAGGTGTGAGATTTCCCCAGTTGCCCCCATATCAAAAGGCCAGCTGCCAGGTTAACTTGAGGTGTGACACTCCAGCTGCTGTCTAAATAGGGAGAAACTAGAAGTGACAGAAAGAGACAACAGGATAATGACAGAAATAGAAGAGAACCTTATAAAATTCAAACAGAACGGACAATTACCAAAACTTCTGAGTAGTTCCTAATCTGAGTCTTGAAATGAAAAGCGATTTTCAGGTGACTATGATAAAACATGGTATCCCGGAAAGGAACAGTTTAAGACAAGCAGTTTAAAATAATCTAAAATAATGAGGCTTCAATTTATTATAAGTATATATTGGTGTTATTATCTATTATGTAAAAAAGGAATATCTCCAATAGCAGCTCAAAACCTTGTTGCCTTTTGACCTTTCCTGCTGACAAATTATTTAAAGTACAGTTAACAGGGAGTGCCACAATTACAAAACCTACAGGGAGGAATATTTAGGCAGTGATTTACTTCCTTTCCTGTCAGCACAGCTGTGCAAGCCTGATGTGTACATTCTATCAGACAGCTGGCCCAAAGGCACAGAGGCTGTGTGCTACCTGACAAGTTGGAAACTAATTGGGAAGGAAACATCAAGCCTTTGTCGTGCAAAACTGAAGGTGGCAGGTCTATCAAGAGGATAGATCAAATGCTCAACATTCACTCAGCAACTGATTTTTCCACTGAAATTTGCGTCAGCTTTGCAGGTCTGTTCACCTGCTCTTCCAGTTACAAGCGCAAGTATTGAGTATGACAGCATTTGCTTCCTGCATGCAGGAATGGAGGAAATGGTCCAGAGAAAGAGGATTAGGACAAGCTCATTTCAGGCACAACAAATCAAGGAAAACACTCTATAAGTGGAGATAAAGACTAACTCATCTCGTGAAAGTACATTCAGAATAACAGTGATTGTCTCGTGTTAATTTGAACCACAAGTCTGAAATCAGTGTCACAGAGATCATGTTATGGTTTGTGAATCCATTTTGTGGTTGATGATGTGGACTGTTTGCTTCACTAGACTGGGATGTGAGGTTGTTCAAAAGCCAGCAGTCATTTTTTAAAAACTTTGAAATTTCTCTTCCATAGGTGGCATTCAGCCAAAGCTATGCAAAATAATACCCTCCTCTGCTCCACATTGACTGTTTCATCCTGAGTGAGGATGCAATCCCAGAGAAGCAATGGCAGTGAACTTAGACAGAACATCTACAGCCAAACTCTTTCACTTCTAATTGGGAGTAGTGCTAATGGAAGCCACGTTCAGAAATCTTGTGAAGCAATTCCACCACTCATTATTGCAAGAGCACCAACTTCATTATAAATGTCTTCTGGTTCATCCTGAAACTTGAGAAACAGTCTAAAAAAATCTCAGCCTAATCTTCTATTGTGAATTAATTAGTAATTAGATAGATACATGCTAGCACTACTTTATTTACTGTAACAGAGGTGCCCTTTGATGCCTTTCACATGTGCCCTTCAAAGAAACAAACCATGTAACATGATCCATATTGCTCCACATTTTGACAAGAATTGGACCTGTCCCAGTAAGCTCAGTGTTTTTCTTCTCTCTTGTAAAATTCGTTTTACCTCACTTATAATCTTTTCTTTTTTTGGATACTTTTATACAGGGGTTTAAGCCCCATATAAAACAACTGTTCAACTGCAGTGATTATTTAGATGGGAGAACTATCAGGCAGATTGGGAGAACTAAACTCAGTGTCTAAACCAGGTGAAATTCAACTCAACTTTATACCTCTTATGCAATCTTCTGTACTACATTTACTTTAATTCAAGCTGTTACAATTGCCCAAGCCATGAAATGTTTCAGGAACACACAATCACTAATTTCACATTTTCTCATAAAACTCAACCAATATCCCAAACACAAATTGTTTCACACCTGCATGATCCTATCCTTGCTTGGAAAACATGCACCTTGAATCAGTTAAACCAGGAATGCGATACTGCTGGCAAAAGCAGGCTTTAAAAGCCACTTGAATTGTTGCAAACTTCCAATTTTTCCATAAACAAAAGCATTAATATTTTTATTTCCTTCACCGGGAAATCAAAAAATAATCTGTGTTCATGAACACAGAAAAACATTTCTTAGACATACAATAAAAAAAAAAAAAAAAGTAACTCAAACTGTTTTACCCACCAATTACACAAATAGTTTGAAGGTAGTCAAATGTCTTTTTTTTTTTTTCCCACAGAAACACGACTTCCTGACTCAATATGTGTCACTGACCAACAAGAAAAAGAAAGAGCAAATCTGAACTTCTGTCCTTCCAGAAGTATTTCCTTCTGACAGTTGGTGTGCTAGTCTGGCACTCTGAGGACCAACACTTCTAAAAGCAGTAAGGGTTTGTTTGCGCAGAGTACTACCTCTGGGCAGCATCACAACTTTTAAAAAGCTAAATGTGAAGTTAAGAAATTATGGCAGTTTATAATGAGTTGGAAGTTAAAACCATAATTATTCTTTTAGAAAAGACATTGGAGAACACTGTCCAATACAGCACCACTGCTGCAGGGCTGCTGCCGAGAAGCAAGCCACTCACATCTGTTGTAGATCATACAGTGGGTAGGTATCCTCAGCCTCAGTCTGATGTAAGGTCTTTTATATCCAGATGATGTGCATTAGATTCTCCCCCGTTTGTTATTTCTAGACAGCACATGATACATTTGTGTGTGTTACACTGGGTTTTCCACTCAGCCTGGCTGCCAGCCTCTATCCCATTTCAAGCACCTCATCTTTATACCGCAAATGCATCCTGGCACCCATTCTCTTCCACTAGCCAGGAATGTTAAGAACAGAGCCCAACCATGCCTAATTCTCTTCATCCTAATATACAATACAACATTTGATAGACATCCAGCCATTGAATCACTGCCACAGTTCTCTCCTTTTCTATATTCACAAGGAACAACTCTATTTTATGTTCTTTTATGTGACTTGGTTCTGCCTTAATATAAAAATTACAATTCCACACTCAGAAGGATATTTGGGTGACAAACTCCCATTAAGGATCATAAACTGTTCAGAGACTACAGGTACAAAACCGTACACAATGACCAGACAGTCAGCAAGTGGCTACATTGCTGTAAACCAGAAGCAAGTGAAATACATACCTATACTAATGGTGTTTTAGACGCCACACCTTTAATTTCTGAAGGGATTCCAATTTGTCCAGAGTTTAAGGATTCTCTTTTCTGTGAATTTACTAATTCTGCACAGCATTGCTCACCGTCTCAATTTTCAGCTTTTGTTTCATTACCTAATTGGCAGTATTGCAATTGCTTCTTTCCTTTTATTTAAACTCAGAGTTCCTCAGGGAATATTACACCAGATAAAACTTACATAATAGGTATATATTCTAGGCTTATTTTTAAATATTCATACAATGCTTTCATTATCGAGAAAACAGGCACCATCTTTTCTTCCACCATGTGCAACTGTAATACCAGATTCCGTGCAAAACTAAATAGGGATAGCACTGTTCATGGAATTATTTGAAAAAAAAACAAAACAAAAAAAAAAACACCCTAATACAATTACAAAGGGTTATTATGGGGGCTCACAAGTCAGTGCCCGAAGAGTCAACAGATAGAGTAATATTTTTGAAGAAGTAGCTTACAGCATTAATCTCAGGGAAGTAACTTGGGATAACATTAGCACTGAAAGATTTCACTGTATTAGCTGGACTGGAATTATTGTGCCATAAGAGCATTCAGAAAATATTAAAATTTCCAACATAAAGAATAGGTGATTCTAAAATATGTTTTTGTGTAACTATGCAACCAGGTGAAGCCAGTTAGTGTATGTGTGCAGAAAGGAAGGAAATCTGTCCAAACTAACAGACATACACAATATTTTATGACTAACAATGCAGACCAAAGCTACACCCTCAGAAACAACTCAGCTCAGAAAAAAATCTCCATGCATTTAAATTTTAATTTTATTCACTTTATTCACTATTCAGTTGCTTATTAAGCCTATCTCCTGCCACTTTCTTTCCATTTCAGAGTGAAGACCATTTTATTATTTGAAAGCAGGGTATTCACTTGTGTTTTTACACCTGAGGAAAGCAGCATGTCCTCTGTTCAGGCAAAGAATTAGTTTTCTGGGATTATGAACTACTAATACTGACTATAGCTGCATGTCTTAGAAATCGTTAAAAAGCCATTTTTCAAAAGGCACAGAAGGAAAAATTAGAAGGAGAAGTCCACCCCTGTGTCATTAAAAATTACTTTAACAAACATTACTATGAGTAATTGTGACTGAAGGCTTGATAAACAGCATTACGAAAGAAGTAAAGTAGGTTTATGTGAACATCCTGTAGTGATGGTGCCAGGATGCTAAGGGCAGGTTCTGTGCACTTCTGGCTTACTTGGCAGGGGGGTCACGTTCCAAAGCGAGCACAGCCGCACCGCTGCACCCAAAGCCACAAGACACACTGTACACTGTAGATGTGTGTACGCTGGCTGCAGAAGAACAGATGATACGCAATGAGGCATGAGGCCTGCTGGAACAAAGCTCCTGTCGACATCTCTTAAACTTGCTTAGATAAGCTCACAAAATGTGTCCTGTGGGTGCAGTGGGCTTGATCTGGCAGAAGTCTCAAAGCTAGGTTTTCTACACCAGTTTTATTAAGAATTTTTGACACAACTTCTTTTCATTTTAATTCTGACTAAAACTTTGACACAATTACTATGAAGAATTATTTGCTTCACCTGCTTTACCTAACACAAAAACTCTCAGTTTTCTAGTAGTTCTGATCTATCACAACAGTAAATCGAACCAGGCTGCTTCTGAAGTCATTTAAGCTAATCTGATTCGAAGGAATAACTCCTTCCATGCTTAGCTTACCTCATGACCAGTCCTAAAACTACCTTGCAGGCAAGTATTTAGGCTCTTTCAAGTGTATCTGTTAAATGACTAAGAGTGAGTCTACATAAGTGTCTTAGCCTGGGTCAGGAATGCACTACTGAAGTAGATGTCCCAGATGTTGTCACTTCTCACTTCAGTGTATGTCACAAAAGAATCTTAGAGCTAACTAACTGGACTCCACCTGGATGAAGCTCACATTTGCATCCAAAGAAAGACAAAGAAGCTGGTGAAAGGTATAGAGAACAAGTCTTACAAGGAGGGGCTGGGGGAAACGGTGTTCAGGCTGGAGAAAAACAGGTGCAGGGGAGACCTTATCACTCTTTATAACTACCTGAAAGGAGGTTGTAGAGAATTGGAGGCAAGTGTCTTCTCTCAGGTAACACACAATGGAACCAGAGAAAATGGCCTCAAGTTGTACCATGGGAAGTTTACAGTAGATATTAGGCAAACTTTCTTCACCAGAAGGGTTGTCAAGCATTGGAAGAGGCACAGGGAGGTGGTGGACTCACCATCCCTAGTTACCTGAAAGACGTATAGACGTAGCACCTGGGGACATAGCTTAGTGGTGGACTTGGGAATGCTAACTCTTGGACTCGATGATCTGAAGGGTACTTTCCAACCTAATTAATTCCATGATTCCAGAAACCAAAAGACACGCTCCAGAAGTGCTTCCAATGCATGCCAATGCTAAGGAAGGTTCAGTCTACGGGGTGACACTAGAACAAGACCTTAGTAAACCTACAGACAGCTGTCGCAACTACTATTCAGTGTGTTCTTCTGATTCTCCTGATGCATCATCTTGCTGCTGGGATGAGTCTGCTAAAATGAGACAGCTTTACACCACTTTCACGCTTAATAGTTGAACTATTGTCTAAATAAAGATACAACACACTAAAGAGACTGTGACAGAAGGTTTAAGCTCAAATTTGGTGAAACAAACTGAGATAAGAAATGGATGCCAAATGCAGTAATTTTTACCACATCTATATTTTGAGTACATGCAAAAAATGTAAGATACATAATGCAGAAAATGAATCATTCAGGGTAAGGGAATATGTCTAACTTGGAGAGTTCCTGGAAGTGATAAACGTGTATTTCCCATGCATACACAGTAGCTTGGCACAGCTCAGAAAGCAAACAAAGCATAAGAAAAAGGGTCTAAAATAGTCCTGAAATCTATTTTTGTTGTTTTGTTTTTCCTGTATGTCTTCCTTTTTTTTTTTCCCCCTGAGGAACAGAACATGGGCATTGAACATTATGTCATCACAGGGAACTAAATTCTGCTTTTGATTGCACTATAGTAAAACAATATCACAGGTTATTTGTAACTTAGTGAAATGTGTCAGGCACTGCACAAGGCAAATATTTCCTTGTTGTTTTGTCACCTGCCCCAGGTTTATCTCTCAGAACACAAGTGTATTGAGAAAGCTTGGTGTCCAGGAAAACATAGACAATCTGAACAAGGACTGACTCAGCTGGATCACACCATTGCTAGGTTTAGCAGGAGAGGAATAAATCCTAAGAATCCCCAGATGACGTCAGATAAGAAATCCCACCACAACAAACTGCTAAGGAAGATGGAAATTGTGGGTATTTTATAGATGACCTCAAGTAACATGATTTAACTCTGAAATTAGCTCCAGGTAAAGCGCTGGAGAGTGGCTTGGTTCAGATGTCCTCCAGAGGTCCCTTCTACCTTACATTATTCTACAGCTCCACAATTTTAAATATTTGTTACTAGAAATGTAAAATTGCTTGAGAAGGAGCACACAATGCCAATAAGGCTTTCCCTTGTTTCAGGGCTCAGAGTTTTCCTCGAACAGTATTTCACATGCTGGAAGGAAGAATTCTGGTGGCCAAAAAATTACACTGATTCACTGGAATGAAAGCAAATGAGTTTTTACACAAACACATAAGGTTTATATTGGAGCTTGAGTCTTTAATTTAAAAAAAAAAGTTGCACCACAGGTGAGTCCAAGTTATTTATAACCCATAGAGCCTTGCAATTACATGGAATAAATGCGGACTCCAGAATAACCTAGTTCCGACTCCTAACCTCCTTTTACACTATATCACCTCAGGCAAGCTACTAAACTCCTATCGATACTTCAATATACATGATATTTTTTTTCCACCACAAATAATCAGTAAGCAGTTAAGAGCAAGTAAAATTTTACTTATTCTAATCTGAATTACATGTATATCTAGAGGTCTGAAAAAAAATCAGAGTTGTTTCTCCTTGAGCTTTATTTCTACCATTATAAAACAGGAATTGGAATAAGGCCTTGGCACAGAAACTACTGGAAGAAAATTCTTTATCTTCTGTTTTACAGGAATCAGACTAAATTATCATAATAGTCTGCTTCAGCCTTGATCTGTACTTCACTTCCTGATAGGTTTTGTGAGGATAAATTCACTTGGGTATTATTGGTGATACCAGCAATTTAAGTAGATAATGGATAATGTTCCTTCCAAATGACTGGATCAACAATTAAAGATATAAATAGAATAATCATTTCTCTAGTTTTATTATTAATTATCTGCACACACAGGTTTGCACATAAATATTTGATTTTTAAAAATGGATGTTTTGAAAACACTAAGATTTTAATCATAAACATGTGCATTAGCTAGTTCCCCAATACTCTGGCAAAGTAGGGAATTAAGTATCAATATTCCTTCTTTAGCTGAAAGAAAATCAAGAGACTGCAGTGAGCAGTAAGTGATTTTTTTTTCCAAGATCATGTATCAAATTAAAGGAAAAACTTAGCTCCTGATTCTGTACTCATTCCCTCACTCCACATTGCCTCTAACTTGATTAGTTTCTTATGACAAACCATTAATAATTCTGCATTATGCAACCATCCCTAGATAAAAGTGATGTTTATTCTTAATAAATGTCAGGGAAGCTAAACAATTTTGGAGCACCACAAAATGTATAATAATCAGATTAATTAAAGTGGACTCTGTTTGATTATGGACATAACCCAATAAATACAGTCAGTCAGTCTTCCATAGGCTCTAATTGCCAGACAAAATTACATTTCGAAAGTATCGGGAAAAGAGAATCTTTTCCTGCATTTAGGAGTAAAGTAATTATTTTTCTTCCCTGTAAACTGTGTAAAATCCAAAATAACCCTTTCTACTCCTTAGCAAGATAAATAAATAATAACAAAAATATAAGCATCTGTGTAATCAGCAGAAGCTTTGATAAAGCAAAGTAATAATTTTCAGTGAGGAGCAAAAACCCTGTCACTTGGCAGTGAAATAGAATTGATTCAATTTCAATAGATCCGATCACCCGAGACAACAATCTATCAGTCTCATTTAGTAATGTATGTAAGTGCATGCTTAGTATTAATTTGATATCACCTTTGTGGTCATAGGGTTATAAGGACATATCTGAGCAATGCACTGAAACTGGATCTCTGCTATTACTCGTGAAGCAAATGCAACGTGTGATGAGGGACATGGTCTCTCCCTGCCTTCCTGCAGAGAATTTCTGACTGGTTAGCCTCACCGAGCAACATCTATGGCAAGCAGCTTAAGAGAAGGTGCTGAATGCAAGTCTAACCATCTCCATGATGTGAACAACATAAATGGCAGCTCCAAGTTTCAAAGATGGCAGAATTCCAAATTCAAGTATTTTAGGCTGGTGTGTTGTAGGTCTAATAGGTTTCCCTGCTCACTCTTGGACTGCAATAATTTTTGTCTTCCAAAATTCTTAAAGAAGTATAGAGGTGAAAGCATGGAAATTTTGAAAAGTTTAGTACTCTATACAAGCATCATCTTATGCTGGGTAATTTAAGAAGTTTCTAATCCATTGGGGTTTTGAAAATTACACAACAAAATGCCACATGAGGATAGATCTTCCTAGCTGTCTCTATGGCTAAAGCACCATTTCCCCTCAGGAATTAGTGAGTGGAACAATCCTGCAGCAGCAACTCTACAGTGCTAGGCCATGCACCTACCTCTTGACACCCCCTGATGCCACATGCTTCTTTCCCCAGCTTTCTCCAAAGTGGAATAGGAAGCAGGAACAATTAGGTGTGGATGTGATCCCACCTGAAATTTCAGGGCAACTTGGAAAAGTTCTGTAGCTTTTTTAGGATTGCCCTTTTAGAAAGGAAGTGGACCAAGGTCACATTTGCAGTCCTCCTGGCCCCAGGTCAAGTGATTCTCCCTGCCTTGAACAATCTGGCCTGTCACTTATACAGATGGAAGCATTGATGGACTGCTAGCACTGCCTGTATTTAAATTCCAATTAGCTGTACTACCTCCTTGATAGTTATCACTAGCCCCTTCCTTCTGTTCCCAGTGCCTGTGCCTACAGAGACAAGGCAACAGCTCCAGACAGAAAATCAAATTAGGCCTTCAGTCTCTCTCTCTCTCTCTCTCTCTCTCTCTCTCTCTCTCTCTCTCTCTCTCTCTCTCCTTCTCATCTTGAGCTTAGTTCCATCCCTGGTGGCTGCTTCAGCATCAGCAGTTCACCCTTAACCAGAAGGGCCAGAGATTTAGCAGTCTCTTGGAGGCTGAGGTCATGTTTGTACTGTGGATCAATAAGTTGAGTTTTTCAGTCTAACGGCAGGGCTAGCACTGTACCTCCACAGAAGTCCAAGACAATATTTTCTTCTTAAAGGTCCCAAACGCTATTACACACCTTGCACATTAGGTGTGTTGGTAGCACATGCCTAACATTTCAGCAGCACTCACAAATTCAGTCCCAGCAACTATTAATTCTGAAAACACTATCACACAAAGAATACAAAGGCAGTCTACAGCTAAGCAGCTTTAGTGGAAATGAAGAACTCCCTGGTTTCAGGTGGTTATTATGGGAATAATCTGTGATCCTAATTTGCTGTTTACTCTGTCTTCTTATGGTACACAGATTAGCCCTGGACTCCTAAGACTTCTGTCAAGTGTCTCTGAAGAGATACACCCTTTAAAAAAACTATTTCCAAGTAAGCATACAGAAAGAATTTCCATTACTTTATGGAAATCTGGCTTCCCAGAGAAAGGCAGTAAATCAAAGTGAGCTTGGATCACTAAAGGGAAGGTGCATGGGTGTCTGACAAGAAAAATGAAATGCCTTTGCAAGAAAGGAATTCCCCTGGGTTTTTGACCAGGTCTCTGAAAACCTGAATCTTTTAAACAGAAATGTCAACCCAATAAACTGGGATTCTTGTCGAGACAATGACTGAGGAGTAAGAAAAGCTTTCAGCTGTGCCTTTTTCCACTTAACATTGTTACTCATTTATCTACAAAATACAGTATAATTCTGTATTATAAACAGTAGATTGGACAGCAAAAGAACCTTGGTATAGTCTACGAATAAATAAGAATATCCTTCAAAGATCATTATCATAACTGGAATGAATACATCTGACACAGTCCTCCTCCTTCCATGTTTAACCAACCCAAATGCCTAAGCACTAACAAGAACTGAAAAGGTTTTCCTTGAAAATGTTCAGCATATATAAGATAGCATACGCTGTAGGTAATGCAGTTCAAGAATAATGATATCATATTCCAGGAATAGACACAGGTTGATCCAGGTTGGAATGATGGAAACAATTTAGGGCACAATTTAAGCTAAATCTAAATTATGTCTGTGTGAGAGAGCTATAAATTCAGGCAGAAAAGGAGAGGAGCTGGTATATGATAGCGGTTTTTTTGTGAAGTAGAGCTCTTTGCGAAACTGTTGAACCTTCGTTTTTAGTCTATAATTGAGGTGGTTATTTAATTTGAATTTTATTAGGAACCATGCACTGTAGCAACATCCTCTTTCAGTTTACAGATACCAGCTGGGTAACACTGGCGTGAAGAACTAGGATGAAACATTACACCTCACTGAAAATTCAGCATTTCTAATTAGTCACCTAAAGGACTCATTAGTTAAGTTTGGGAGGGAGGGGGGGTGTTGATTCCATAAGATGCAATTCTTCCTGAAAATGTACATATATACCAATAAAAGCAATCGGAAGGATATCAAATTGTAGAAGGCTACTACTATTCTTTCTGAATTTGCAGAAATCCTCCGATAGATGTTACATACCAGTGAAATAGTAGTATTATAGACTTAGAATGCATTCAATCTCCAGTTTCAAACATCAGAGGAATTTCACTGAATCATATTGTACTTGCTGTTAGATAAGATTTTAGCAGAGAGAATCATGCTACTCAATTTTCTTGAAAAAAAATAATAGCTTTCAGAATTTTTATTTTTGTTATCATTTCAAGTATCTAAAGAATGGCTTTGATTTTAATTATAACAGAATATTTGCCATAAATGCAGATCACACTATCTAGAAACAGTAAAAAACTTTTAAACATTTTTTATAGTCTCTTACAACTATGAAATTCAGCCACAGAACCTGACAGGTTGAGAAACAGAACTATGAAATAAACAAGATTTCTGTAGCTTATTTATTCTCTTCTTAAATAACAGGTAAAACCTCATATGTAGCCTGTATTAAAATCACGACCACTTGTTTTTATTGTCACTCCGCTTTCTAAGCCTCATATGCTCAACTGACTTTTGAACAGCTCTGCTTTTAAAAACCAAAACTGTCAGGCTACATCCATATAGTTTTCATCCCACTTTGGTTTTCAGAAGTAGCAACCACAAAGACTTCCCATGATGGCTTATTATGTTTTTCCCTGTTAGTATTCTGCACAACAGGAACAGAATTCTGCTCCCTTCCTTTCCTCCTTACTCAGGGAAAACCTTTCTGTCTGACTTTCCAAGTAGCTCTGCCTCAGCTGGGAGAGCTGATCTCATCCATATAACACATGAAAGGACAAAACTGGGAAAACATTAGCTGCATGTTCATCTCTTATTTAATATCTATAACATGCATTGCAATATACCCTAGAAGCCAGACACTCCTGTGCTTTCATCCTCTTCATACCACACAACAGACAAAAACAGGCAGGTTTTAACTGGAAAATAGAAATCCTTGTACACATAACTAAGAGGAACCATCTTGGCTTGAAAAACAACCAGGATCAAATGCCCATGCTTATCCTATGTTGCGTAAATGAGTAACCCCTTTAATGTTCTATATGTCACACTATAAGCTGTAACTTTATTAAACACACAAATATGACTGCATCTGACATATGGCAGCTAGAAAAATATGTGAGCATTAACAAAACTATTTAGGAGGTGTTCCATTCCTATAAAAGTTAGAAGTGGGTAGTCTTCAAAATGTTGTAAGCATTTACATTTTTGGTACTATAGTTTTTAAAGACAATACATAGAGTATCCTCCAGTACTTCTGATTTAGCTAAAAGACTTAAATGCATCAAACTGAAAGCATCAAAAGCCTGGACAGAGAGAGGCACAGCTGTGAACTACTGTCCTCACACATCATTTTATCAAACTTTGCCGGGGCATTTTTCCTTCAAAATATGTTTCAGTTTCCCATCAAAAATGTTTTCCAAAGTAAAAACAAACAAACA
Source organism: Merops nubicus (assembly GCF_000691845.1). NCBI lineage: Eukaryota > Metazoa > Chordata > Aves > Coraciiformes > Meropidae > Merops > Merops nubicus. The sequence goes on along the minus strand of NW_008619938.1, from coordinate 10,281 downwards.
AACAAACAAAAAAACCCCACAAAAACAAAAACCAAACAACAGCCTTTCTCTCTGTCCCTCAACACCTTCCATGGGGAAATATTTGACCATTCTTTCAGCAGGGAAATTTTTACAAAACAGTGCCTTCCATGCTTTGATTTGATCAATATCCTACTTCTTTTTTTTTTTTAATCTTCTGCTGCAGCTATTCCACTTGGCATAAACTACTAAATAATCTTCCAGCCATAAGCTGAAATCTTAGAGAAAAATAATCACTACCATAAATTCTGCATTTTCTTCCTTTTTTCTCTCAAAACCAAAAGGTACTTAGGGTTTTTTTACCAGTGAAAAGCAGTAAAAGAGCTCGAGTCACCTCCAAGTTCCAACTCGAAAACCATCCAACAAATTTCCAAGTAAGTAAATACCTACGGGCTAACAAGCCATGTACAGATAGCTAGGGGAATATTTTTCCTTCTGCAGCATTACTGTTGTGGTTCAGACCCAGCCAGCAGCAAAGAAATATGTGGCTGCTCGCTCGCTCACTCCTCCCCCTCTGCCCAGTGGGATGGGGAGGAGAATCAGAAGAAAAAGGTAAGATCTCATGGGTTGAGATAAGGACAGTTTAATAGGATCACACAAAGAGAGAAGAAACAGTAATAACAGTAATACTAATAAAAGATTGCATAAAGTGAGTGATGCACAGTGCAATTGCTCAGCACGCAGAAAACAACACTCAGCCCGTTTCCCTGAGCCGTGACCCCTCCTGCTCGTGTACTGGGCACGACACTCATACTGCATCAAGTACACCTTCGGCTAGTTTGGGCCAGCTATCCTGCCTGTGCCCTCTTCTAGCTTCTTGGGAAAATTAACCCTATCCTAGATGAACCCAGGACAAATATGCAGAAGAACATAACTCCAGGTAGACCAAAACTGATCAGATGTAACCAAAGATATAACCAACCCACCATCCTGCACCCTAAAAACATGCAGTAAAACGAAGAAAGCTAAGAGAGGTCAGCAATATACAAATACTATACATACCCAACAGGAACATAAGCAAGCAAACCCCAGTTAACAGCAAAACACCTTGGGTAGCTCTCAAACAAATTCACCATATCCCAGCAGTGGTAACAGAGCTCCATATTCTGCTCTCTCTCAGCTACAACACCAGCTTTCATTAACAGGCACCAATCCAGACCTACACCCTGATGTAATGTTGACCCACACCATGCAAACATTTCACATATTTGTTGCTCTCATTTCCAGGCAAGGCATGCACTAGGAACACACATCATTAGTAGCAAACCTTGACAGCAACCTACTTCAAAGCAAAGAATCAGTGATACCACATGTGGCTTGCTGACATTGTACCCCACTGAGTCCAAAGTGGGTCTAGATGCTCTTTTTCTGACCACCAATCCAAATAGGAAGGATGCTATTATTAATGGACAATACACAAACTAGATCCCTCCCTTGTCTTAAATCATATGCAAAGGGTACAAGGTGGCCAACCATTGAAAGACTGAAAAGATTTATAAATTCACTCACAATGCTAGATGCAGTGGAGGCAGGAGCAAACTGACCGAGGCAACAAGTCCAACTAATGATTCCATTATTCCTTCCTCTGCTCTCAGCTGTACTGATGTCTCACCACCTCTGGGGGCTCTGCTTACAAGTGGCAGTTGGGGATAATTGCAGATCTTACATAGTATATTCACTACATATATAAGCTTCCCCCACAAACCACTCAGGGCATAGCCACTTTTTATGCTGTTAACTTGGAGTGGGACACCTGATGTTAATGCTGAAGGCAGGAGCACCTGGTGGTGATGCCCTAATTGGTTCCCACCCAAGGCCGGCCAGACCCTGGGTGAAAACAAGTCTGGGGGGTCTTTCCTGCCTGGTTGTGGACATCATCCATAAGTCAACCCTGATTCAGGGCTGGGGGTTTAAAACCCAGCACTTCATATGCATACAAAAACTTTGCTATTCCTGGTCCAATATTGCATAATTTGCTGGTTATTGGCAAAGAGCAGTTGAAGACAGAAGGTGCCCAATTTTTTTTCCCCAACCAATTTGAGTTTAACAGACCCTTAAAAACTTCTTGGTGAAAGCATTGTAAATTCAAACTCATCAACAATAAACCTGCTTTTTTCATTTAGGCTTTAGTAGTAGCTCCTGGATCTCTAGGAATTAGAAGGTCTTTTTCTTTCAAGTCCTGTCACATCCATTCTGGTTTTTATTAATATTAAGCATACTCAAATTATACTATTAACAAAATAAAATATAATCGTACCATGTATAAAAATGCTTTCTCCAAAAACTCCAAAGCAGAATTAAGCTTCAGTTGCCTTACTCTGAAGTTAAGAAATCATCATCATGATTACTTGTATTGTAGAATAAGAATTTTGTTAAATCTCACTTTCTAATACTGAAAACTCCTTTCAGAAAATGTTTTCATACAGAGTTGTCTCAGAGGCAGCATTCTTCCAGTACAAAGTAAACAGGGAAGATAAGCCAGCGAGCAAGTTCCAAACATGCACTGCTTCTACCTTGAACATGATTTCTTTTGCACTGCTGTTTTCCATTTGCAGAAGTGGAAAAGCGTCCTCCAGGGATTGCTCTGCACCCAAGTAAAAGATGCAATTAAAAAACACTCATGTAAAGCATTATTGTTTCTCACAGACAGGTAGAACAGCACTCATTCCTGTGCAACCTGATTGTGAATGAGCTCCCTCTGTATCCCATATGATTTGGCCCTTTTCACCAAAACTGCAGGTCCCTGTGTGCTCAAAAGGTAAAATAAGGATAGTGAAGCTGATAATAAAGAAAATCAGGACTTATACTAGCAGGCCACTAAAAAATATTGCCTAGCCGATAACAAATAACTTCTACTTTGACATACACTTCCAGAGTATTTCTAATTTTAAGACATCTTTACAAAAAATATACAGATGTTATAATTTAGTCGAAACAGGTTCCCTTCATCTACTAAATCAAGCATTTAAGGACTGTTAAAAACCCTTATAATGTATTTTTAATTAAAAGACTCATACATGTGTGGTGTATTACATTAGTAGGAAAAAAATCAGACGTAATGTCCACTATTCACTGCTCCTCTAGGAGTACTATGTAACAGAGCAGAAAAAGTAATTCATGCACACAAGTGATCATCAGCTTGCTCAAGGACCCCTTGTTGATTTTGCCATTTGATCTTCCATGAATAATTCTAGAGAAAGGCCCAAATTAATCTGTGAGGCAAATGCCAGGGAAGGATGAAGCTATAACACTGCCTGGTGCTCTTGATAAACAGGAATGGCACTGCTGCTCAGATCACAGTAGGAGCCACACTGGAAAATGTGAAAACTCTCAATAATAATGTCTTACTACAATGAATTTAAAAGCTAGAAACCAGCACATTTTGGCCAGATAAAGACGTGGTTACAGTCCAGATCTGCAAGCATAGCTAAGCACTTCGCTGTTATTTAGCACTCTCAATGTGAGACTGGCATGTGAACACTGTTGTTGGAAAGAGGGTCTCAGTGCTTCCAATACCTATGGCTGACCCACAGCTCCTATGCAGCTGACAGTTTCATCCTACTTATCAATGAGACTACAGTTAATTAAAAGCCATGTAGTCTTTTGCATGGCAAAGAAATGAGAGTATTAAATCTATCCATCACTTCAAAATGCTCCGATTCAGTCTCTCCTAAGAACTTCGTAGTATACAAAGCCACATGGACTGCAAAATGCAGGCTTCAAAAATATTTGAAATATACTGAAATCATGGATGCATTTAGATGTCACTTTCTTAGAACAGTTATATAGATAATTTGAAACCTTCAAAGGAAAAGAAACATGCCACAAACTGCAGTATCTCCATCCTTTGAAGGATATGTGGGAGACAACTCCAGCTAAGAGAAACATTCCTAGAAAAGACAGTGTATATTTAATTACAGGTAGGCTGCAATATATCCCTTCTTCAGATAGGCGAGTGTTGTTTTCCCTACCACTGATCCTTTCCCTGCTCTGCAGATTTTGCAAGCCATTTCCTGCAGATACCCAAGTCAGTATAAAAGACGTTGTGGCTCATTGGTACTGATGGCTTCTAGTCTTAGAAGTGAGATACTTGCATTAATTTAATTCATTTCACTGAGGAAAAAAATAAAAATAAAAAAAGAGGAGTATGCAGGTCATCTCCTTTCCCAACTGTACTAATCTTAGGTGGATGCTAGAAGTAATTAGCCCTGACTTCTGTGCTTCCAAGCATTGTCTTGCCCAAAGAAGTCAGAGACTTTATTAAGGAAACAACATAACTGCTGCCAATCACCCAATTTTAACAAGCTTTTCTCCCATTTTTTTCTCCTAGAAAACAAGTTCAATGTATTTAGCCTCCTCCAAATCCCCACACTGATACTTTTCCAGCCATTGCTGCTGTGGTCCCACTCAAGTTAATCAACGGATGACACTATGGAAGGGGTAAAAGGACTTCACTCTTATTCATACGCTCAGTATGAGTATAAACCTCAGAGAGGTTTATATGGGGAGGATGTCAACATCTAGACATCTTACAAGGAAAACACTGAAAATACTTCTAATGCCTGACTCACAGCCTTGCAGTGTGGTATCAGTGAAGAACACTATGTTGTAAGTTCAAGAGACTGACAAACTGTAAACTCCTGATGACAAAGCAACAGTTCCACTGTTGTCCTCTTGTCCTTTTTTTTTTTTTTTATTAAGCAAAAAAATAAGTTTGTGAGTTTTTGTTTTATAAGTGCAGGAAACATTTTTAAAAGAAAGAAGCTCATTAATGTACAGATAACAATTCTAAATATTTCAAGACTCAAAAGGGAAAGGAGAATCAATTAAGCAATATTCCACCTTGCAAATCCTTATTTTAATACAAAAGAAAACATCTTTGCAAAATGAAGGCTTCTAGGGTGTTTGAGACTCCATTCATAAAATGAGGAATAACCTAAGCTGCTTCAGAAAAAAAAAAAAAAGAGTATTTTGTACATCAAAAAATGCTCAAGAATTTTTCTTTTATGTTGTTTTTTCCACATGACATGACATTAAACTATAATGATGTCTTCAATAATGTGACAAGTGGGAGGAGAAAAACATCTATGTTAAACAAGATGTGATTTTGACTTTGCAATCGTGTTTATTCTCTGCAGAAAGAAAGAAACATTTTTTAATGAGAAAGTAATTTTTTGCTGGGGATGAAACAACACAGAAGAGCAGCAAATGTTTAACCACGAAATCTCTCAAAAGCTTTTCCAGTTTCACACCGATCCAGTGCCCTTTTTATCTGAACATCTTGTCTGTTCATTTTACAATTTTCCTGGCGGTTATAATTCTCCCAGAGCGATAGCTCCCAGCAGAGCCGGGGAGCAGCGGGGCCTCATTGTGCCAGCCACAATACAAAGCACAACAGCAGACGTTTTATCTGCCCCAAATTTCTCCCAGTCCAGCGCCCGCGCCATGTGCCGGGCTGGCGGCAGCGCAACCACACCTGTAGAACAGGCTCTTCTCCAGTAATGCTGTCGCTATTTCACACAAAGAGTTAAAGGATTTATTTAACCTTCCTGTGCAGAAAGGTTTCATTTTGAAGACAATCAGACGTTTGAAATCTCTGCAGCTCGTGATTGCTCAGGAAACCGACACGTTACCCAGGCTCCAGTCTCTGCTCTGACCCACGCAGCGTGCTCCACAGCCCTCTGGAAGCTGTCTAGGCAGAGTCCTTTCAGACACAGTTCTATCATTTGGCAAAGGCAGCTGAAGCTTTTCATTCTCTGTGCAGTATTTCAGCTCTCAAATTGAAAGTGATCATAATTTCATGAAAGCTGTTTAGGAAGTGCAAAAAAAAACCAACCCAAAATAAAACAAACCCCCAGGTTGGCTACTTTCTCCATTTAAAACATTTTAAGTGTGCTACAGAAATTTTTGCTGAATACCTGAACTTACTGCAACACTAAAAAAATGCCCTGATTTTGTCTCCATTATAAAAAAGGAATCAGAATTTTTGCACACTTGCTCGCCTGCAAAGTTGAGACCTGAGATTCTTTAGCTGGAAATATTCACAAACTGCAGTCGCCGATGCACCACCTCTTAACCGCAGGGTAGCTAGTTTTGTCTTGTGGACATAACTAAAAATGGATTTTAAACAACACTGTTACAGACACAGCATTGTTTTCATCCATATCTTGCACCCACAGAAGGTTTTTTGCCCCTTCAGAGTTATTTCAGCATTCAGCAAAAAAATATAAACCGCACTGCCTAGCAAGAAGGAAGCAACTCCTGAAAGTGATTTGCTTTAGCGGAAACTTTTGCTCTGCTGATGGTGGGGGTCCCTTTCAGAAAGTTTATCTCCCATCACTCAATCCTGTCCTCTAGCACCTGGAGATAGTCTTTGGTCAAACCTCTCTTCAAGCAGTATTAAAAAGATTTTAAAAGTTATCATACAAAAACCTGATACATGAATAATGGGCTGCTGCTTAATGCCTGCTTAATTATTACATCCAGGCTATATCTTTACTGCAGGCATCTTTATCTCTGAGAGGATTTATGGAATCTATCTGAAAAACAGGTGATGAGGTCGGTGCAGCCTCAGGTATTTAATTTCAGCTTTTACAATTAATGTGCACACTGGAAGTGCTGGAAAGGTCTCATAAGAGCAGTGGATTTCTCAAGTGCTCTGCCTCCCTCCCCCATGCATTTGCAAGGAGAGGTAATGGAAGAATAACAGCAAGTGTACTGATACTGTGCAAATTAGAAAGCCACAGACAGACAGCTCTGGGAGAGGATGGTACAAACATGCCACAAAGCAGCACCAGGCACAGAAATTGTTATTTCTTGCAGTGAGTTTCACCGGTGAGAAGGAAAGTCTCCAGGGTACAGCTCTGCTGAATGCAGCTTATTGAGAATGAAGTGAGCTTCACTCTTTCTTCATAGTGAACTTTCAACAGCCACACTTTGATGGCAGAATGCATTGAACTTTTGTCCATTTTTCAAACAAATACCCCTTAAAACATTACCCTTGACCAGTATTATTCTATCTACCTCAGCAAGCACAAAAAAAAGCAGTTCAGATGTTATTAAAGAGGAGGCTGTGTAGGATGAATGAGGAAAATGAGGATAAACTAGGACGTCCTGTTAAACTCAACTCCACACGTGGTGCAACACTAATCTGGAGCCAGGGCACCACTGTAGGAGCAGGCACTCTCTGGGGAAGCCACTGCTCTTTTGAACTTGAACTTGGAAGCAAGTCTCTAAGGATTTTCACAGGTCTACTAACACATGTATAAGCTACTCTGTATAGGATGTGTCCCAATGGAGAAGCAGAATTATATAACTATTGTTAAAGAAAAAGCAGCACTGAATGGGAGCGGGACGGAAGAGGAGGAGTGGAAGGAAGGAAAAGAAATCCAAAAAGGAGTGACCCAGGAGATGAATTTGTAGAGAAGAGAGTTGGTGGTTCCACTTTAACCTGGCTCCCCAGACCTTGGTAAAGCCTGTGTCTCTGTTAGAAATGGATGTTTTCCTGCAGGTTTATTCAGTGATTTGAACTGGAAAAATTCTCTTGTTTGAGAAGAGAAAGGGAGAGGGCAGAGCATCCTCCTTCCCCACCAAGACAAAAACTATAAGTCTGATTCAACTAAGTTTATGGGTCTGTGCAAGAATAAAAGATACCTAACTTTGAATCTCAGCTTGGAGCTAAGTACACTTAGCAAATTCCAGCATTAGTGGTTGGACATGAAAAAGCAGTCATTTATTTCCTGTTTTATTACCAGCTCCAAGATCTGAGATATAACTTGATTTCCCAGACACAGTTGGCAGGAAAGTTGGATTTTCAGTTTGAAACACAATTATTCTCCTTCCCCTTTGCCATGTCTTTGCATCAGAAACAAATAAATAACTATTTGGAAATTACCAATAAACCAGAAACTCAGATTTTTAATTCCAGAAAAAAAGTGGAAGTCTCCGACACAAAATACCCTCTGTCATTTGGCTGTGCTGTCTTTATGCCAGCTGAACAGGAGAAAACTGGGGTCAGATTAAGAGGTGTTCTCACTCAGCTACTCGATACCAATTCAAAGGTACAGCATGGCTGGAACAGACAACTGCCTATTAAGTCTATGCAAAGGATAAATGAATTTTGAGGGGGGAGAGGAGGGGTTATGATTCTGTGTCTGCTGGGAACTTTCACAGGGAGAGTGCTGAGCAGCAAAGGCTGCCTAAAATGGATACAAATACATTGTCAAGCTGCTGTGACAGATCCATTATGGGTGAGCAGCTTAGCAAAATGAACTCAATCTCAACTGTCTCACAATATAAATGCCACAAGCTCAGAAGGACTTGAGCTTCCAGTTCCCCTATCCCTTCCTGTGAGTTTAGCAAGAGAGAGCTGGCATCAAAGAGAAGCAGATGGCCAAGGAAAGCCTTATCCACAAGAACAAGACACAGGAAGGACTCTCCTGTCACATGCCAACTCTGCCACACTATGGAACTACGTGCTTTCGAGCTCATATGCTCTCACAGTTGCTTGCTCTCCCTGTCTAGCTGAAGAAAGGAAATTTGAATGTATTTACAGAAAACAAAAAATAAACCTGTTTGTATGTGCTGGTTTCTCAAGTTACACCAAAACATCATAGCATGGGACATTTTTTCCCTACCATGAAGTAATGAAACAGCACAAAAAAGGTACTGACGTAGTGCTGGTAAAAACTTGAAACTTGTTAAATGACATTTCCCCAGGGATATTAGCAGTAACAATCCCAAACTCAGCCTATGAGGTACACATGTGACATGTGGGTGAGTGAAAGCTAGGGCTTTTAACATGCATTTAATTTTGAAATGCAGAATATTTAACAGAAGATTAAGTTTTATGATAAAAGGTCACATTACAATCTTTGCTCACATATATGTGATTGTTCATGAAAAAGCATTTCAGCATATGCTTAAGTCTCATTAAGATCTCAGAATACGTGCCTGATGATTTACTAAGCCATGGCATGAGAGAGCAGCTCACCAGCCAGACTCAAAGGACCTGCAGAATAACTACAGTAGCAAGGCAGCAGAATGGGGACTGAGAAGAGGTTAAGTATGTTATCTCTGCTCTTCAGGAGGATTTCTCTCACATTGTGATGATTTTACTAGGAAATGCAGGCATTTACAAACTTCCCTATTATTTCTTTCCTTTAAAATAATAACTTTGCCACTATCTTTAGGTCCATCCACAAATGAACTGTTAGAGCAGACACCAGACTTTCATAGGGGAACTCTTGGTAATTCAGCATAGTACAAGCATTGCCAAACATGTAGACCTGAGTACAGGGACACATGGAAAAGTGTCCTAGCCAACATGAGGAGAGACTGAAGTACAGTAGGTGCCCTCATTGTGGAGGATAGATACAGAGTACTCCAGCTTATTAAAATCCAGTCCTGGCCTTGTCCCAAATTACATGTTTGATCCCACGAAATAGGAAGAATAGTAAGGATTTCCTTCTGGCTGATGATCAGCTAGCTCTATGTGTTGCTCCACAGGGCCAGGTACTGCTGAGAAAGTACATAAAGAAGTTTCAAACACAAACCTGATCACAGAAAAGTCACTTTTATCTCTTTCCTCTCTCTTTCTTCTCTCTGCCCTCCTTCTCGTCCAGTGTTACAACACAAGATTCATCCACCTGCAGATGAGGTCTTGCTGCAGAAACACTGTTTTTCAACTCCACTCAATGGACAGGCTGAGAGCTGATGCTACGGCCCCTAACTGGATCCAGCACGCAGTGGTGAATTTCCTGCCACTGCAGTCCAGCTAGCATTGCAAGGCTCATTCACGGGGTGAGGGTTCCTCGGTCACATCCAAGAGCTGGTCAGAGTCCATCACACAAGCCAAATACTTTCTTATGAAGTTGCCTAAAGGACACTAAAATCACCTGAGTAATTCAGCAACCATTTCCACTCCCCACCCAACCACCTAGCTTTTAAGCACACAGTACAGCATCTACTACACTTTGTAATACCCATGTACTTTGATATTTGCAGAAGTGAGTCTATTAGTGACAACACTAGCTTCGGAGGGGTTTTGAGACAGAGAAGAACGCCATTTACTTTCCTTATGCTGGCCAAGTCCTCACTGGCCAGAATTTGTTTTGTCTGGGCTTTGCATGGTGTTTTGTTTTTTTTTTTTTTTTTTAAACATAAATAGTTATATTATTGTTATGAACTCTGATTAGATATCCAATCTAATAGTGTGAAAATTTTATGCTTAAGTCTCAGAGGCCATCCAGAGGGACCTGGACA
>NW_008619937.1:327-1408 GCF_000691845.1 Merops nubicus | reverse complement strand
GGGTGACACCCGGCTCTGAAAAATCTCTCGGGTCCCAGAGGGGTGGGGGGGAAACGCAGAGGGGACGTCCCCAAACTGGGCACTGGTGCTGGGCAGGCAGCGACCCCCCCTCCTCGGCAGCTTCAGCCCCCCAGGGATGTCCGAGGGGGTGGCCAAATCGGGCGATTTTGGGCATTTTAAGCCAGCCCGTTGCAAGGGAGCTGCTGAATGTGCACCAGAGAAACCATCCAGAGCTACAAGAAGGGGAAAAAAATTCCATTATTGCCACGAAAAGGGATTTTTCAGGGGGGAAACACAGTTGTTCTTCCAGGACATCACCAGCCAAGCCCCCCTGGAAGCTCCTTGTGCTGTCGGGGACCATTCCTGATAGACAGTGGGGATGTTGGGGCTCCCAGGCTGGTCGGGGTCCCCCTGGAATCCCAGAGGAGGAGAAGCTGGGTCCCACTTGGAAAGTTTTTCTTAGATTTCATGTAGTTTTGTTGTTTTTTTTCTTATCCTGGCCTCCGTGCTTCAATGCCAGCTCTGGCTGGATCGCTCCCAGAAAAAACATCCCCCCCTCGTTCCCCTCGGGAGCAGGTGACAAATGCCACTGTGGTGTCCCCTTCTGTCACCTCCCCCTCCTCCCTGCCCTGCTTCTTGTAGGGACCCTGCCTGAGCCAGGAGACCCCGGGGTCACCCCTCTGTCCCCGGGCTGCCCCCTCCCGTGGCCTGTCCCCAGTCTGTGGATTTGGGAGCATCTTCCCTGCTCCTGCCTCTGGGCTGAGCTTGGGAGGACAGGAAGAAGCCTCTGGGCTGAGCATGGGAGGAGAGGAAGAAGAAGGGACCTGGGGACACCCCCGGCACGGGCACCCCCAGTGCCACCCTCCTGGGACCGCTGCTGGTGGGAGGGGAAGGGCCCCACACCCCCCTACACCCCCAATTCTCTGGTTCTCTGACCTTGGGGGATGCAGCCCAGGGAAAGGTCTCAGGAAGGTGCAGGAGCGGCTGCCGCTGGGGCCAGGAGGAGGTTGCAGCAGTTTGGGAGCTGGTCGGGGGGGGGTGTAGGCCAGCAGGGATGGGGCACCCACTTCCCCCAACCCCT
>NW_008619937.1:0-260 GCF_000691845.1 Merops nubicus | reverse complement strand
AATGACTGCCTGAGAGCAGTGGGAATTAGCATGGGCACCTCCAAGAGTGCCATTGATAGGTTTCAGGGTTAACATGCCGGAAGGAAAAACTGTGCTGCTCTGTTTCAGGGCTTGGGATTCCTCCCTCCTCAGCCCCAACGACAAGAGAAGGTCCCTCCCCCTCCAGTTGGACACCAGCCCACCTTCACCTGTGATGCTGGGCTTGCTGGGTGGGGTGTTCACTCTGAAACCTAATGAGGGAGCTTACACCTCTGCCACTG
>NW_008619936.1:705-938 GCF_000691845.1 Merops nubicus | reverse complement strand
AGATGGGAGGGACCCCGGCCGCCCGGCCTGCGCGCCCCTTTGCAAAGACTTATGCTCCGCTGATGCTGTCTGCAGTGGCGTTGATTTTTGTTCTTTTTTAAATCTTGTTTACTTTTGCAGGTCTTGACTCAGGAAAACTTAGCAACAGTTGTGACAGGAGTAATGGTTCCAGCAGGGACAGTTACTCAACCTCTTCTTATCCCCATCAGTATTGCAGGTCAAGTGGCAGGGGC
>NW_008619936.1:0-502 GCF_000691845.1 Merops nubicus | reverse complement strand
TCATCCTCCCCTGGCTCGTGCCACGTCCAGGCTGTCCTCTCCAGGAGGAGTCTGCAGTGGCAGCTAATTCTGGGGGCTCGAGTGCCTGGGAGCGAAATCCGCCAGGAACGTGGGAGAAGAGGAGGGAGGATGAGGATGGTGACAGGGAGAAAGGCCGTGCACAGGAATGGGATGGCAGGTCCCGGTTAGATGTGAGGCTCTGGGCACAGCACCCTGGTTGGGGGCCGCTCGGGCAGTGCCCGGGGTGGGGAGAGAGGGAATCGGCTCCTCGCGAGCTGCCGCAAGGGAAGGAGACAGTCCCAGGAGTCATTCGAGGACGGGGAGATGGCGGGAGCCTGGAGGTGCCCCTGCCCTCTGTGCTGGCAGCAGCCCCTGCACGGGGTCAAACGCAGCACCCCAGCTGGGCAGGATGAGTCCCGCCCGACCTGTTACAGGGGGTGACACCGAGCTCAGGGCCTCCCCTCGTCCCTGTGTCCCCAGCTCACACTCTCTCCGTCTCTTT
>NW_008619935.1:0-23249 GCF_000691845.1 Merops nubicus | reverse complement strand
TCAAGGTCCTTTCCAACCCAAACCATTGACCTAAGTAGTCTTGCGAACAGGAAGGGCAGAAATGTCCCCATCCTTTCTTTCCCTGGAGGAGAGATTCAAATGTGCCCCATGACAGTGCAGAGATGCCAGAGGACAAGCCTGCAGCTAAGAAGGGCTGGCAGATCCCTTTCCTCATACCAATCACCTCCATCTCCCTCACTCTGCCTAGCCCAAGCAATCCAGATAAATAAAAAACAAAGCAAGCATGTCTCATTTTTCCTGACACCAGAAAAAGAGCAAATTAGCTGCCTTTGAGCAACAATTAGGAAGCAGAACATTTCTCTAGGCATTGCTACAGAAGTAGATCATCCCTTGGAGCAGAAGTCATAATAGCTTTTGAATCATTATAAGCACCACACATCCAAGCAACAGTGATTTGCACTGAAAAGAATCTAGGGAAGAGAGTGAAAGCAGTATTTATGTAAATAAACTAACCTTAGCATCTTGATACATTTGTATTGCATGAAGGTTTGATTTTCTACATCAAAGGAACCTCATATAAGAGGAAGAAAATAAGGACAAAAAGGATTAAAGGGTTTTAAGAATTTTAATATTTTGCTTTCTTTGGTAGACAACTATTCTCCACAATCTGATGCTAGATGCAAATCGCTGCAGCCAAATTCAATTCTGTGTCTACCAATGCAATCTCAGGTTGATATGGAATCATCAGACTCACTCAAACCCAATGAAAATTGCACATAAATTACAACGTCTGTATCGGAACCGGAGCTGGGAATACTTTGCAAAAAGCTCTGAGAAATTGTTCACTGAGAAAAAAAGATTGTTTTGAAGCTGTTACTCCTGTGAGACCCTTTTGCTGTTTCTAGTCATTTGTACCTCTGCAGCTGTTAAAAAAAAAAAAAAACACCTTTTTTTAAATTTAGAAAGGAAAAAAATAAGAAGGAACAAATATCTTTTTTTTCAAAAGTCTCTTGGGATAAACAGCATGGACTTGCAGATCTGCAGGGCAGAGAGCTCAGAAGTTTAACTAGCTGCATTTCTGCATTGTAGGACACCAAAATATGTATTTCTAGGACTATCTACTTAAATTAATGCAGCTCAGTTTTAAAGTCTGTTTGTCCGATTCAACCAGAGAAACTGATTTCTGTTCAGCTGCTATTCCCTAAGGGATTTTGCTCCAGTTTTATTTGCTTTTGCACTCAGTTAAGCTATTCTCATTTTGCCTACAGGAAGAGTACTTGGATTTAAAAATACAACAAACAAACCATCCCATGATGCCAACTGAACCAACAAGAAGCTGGATTCCTCATGTGGTGGTACCTTCTAGGGTATCTTACTTCTCTCATTGCTAGAAAAACAATGCCAGGCTAGTAATCAACAGCTTTACCAGTAAAAATGCAGATATGGTCCTTCTGGAGAGCTGTCCCTGTCCCCATCTACCCAAGGGAACCCTAATGGGACTCTTTTAGGCAGGTGAATTTATGAGGTGCACACATTGCATACATCTTCATTCACCAGCCTCACAGCTCCAGCACCTTTGCCCTCTGAGAGTTTCAGCACAAATTAAGGTGTCCAGGCAAGCTTTGAATAATTTGTTTCACAGTGTCAAGAATCCTTGATGGAGGTAGGAAAAAACAGTGCCAAGCAAGGCCAAGTCCTCACACAACTCTTACTTAATGTCCTTTACACCACGGGGTTGGTGGAGTTAGAGCCTGTGATGGATGAACCTGCAGCTGCTGCTTTACCAATGGCATTTTTCAGCCTTTGCTCCAGAGATACTCTGCTAACTCCAAAGTCACCAACACTCTGGCCTCATGCCCTGTGTTTTATCAGGGAGGGACAGTAGCCTGTTAGTGCTTTGGTCACAGTGCAAAGTTCTTCATCCTGAACCTCTGAAGGAAAACAATGGCAGCCATCTCACTGGAAAACACCTCACAGAGGTGGCACATGCCAACAGAGATGTAACAAGGAGTTGTTGTAGTGATGGGCAATAAGGCACAGGGAGGAGAGCAAAAGCCAAGGAGTTCTGGAGAAAATGAAGGAAGGTGGCAGAAGTGAAAACCCAACACAAGTAGAGGTGTGCTGGACATCTCCATTCTCCTGCGTGTCTCACTTGTAGAGGCAACATCTGCAATGCTTCAAACTTGTACATGTTGTGGCAAAAGGAGAGCCTGAGCACCATGGCTGAGGAGGACTGTCTGGTAGCACAGCAGCCCTGCTTTGGGGCTTTGGCACTTAGCCAACAGACTGCCCATTTTCTGTGGCCAGCTAAAATAGGGGTGATAAGCCAACAAGATAGATACAGTTGAAATAAATCTTCAGTCTTCACCCAAGGTATGGGTGATCAAAGCAAAAGAGCATTTGCTCTGGTATAGGACATGCAGTGACACCATTGAACTCAGGAGCAGCCCCAGCCTGGCACTGCACAGAGATGTCAGAGGGCTCAACGAGTACCAGGAGCCACATCCCAAACATCTGCAGCTGGCAAGCTCCATACCTGGACTTCTTTCAAGCCACGGAAGCCACAAAACCCCTTGTCAAAGTGACAGCACCCCCACATTGCAAGGGTATTCTCACATTTGCCACCCAAAAAAAGGAAGGGGCACATCTTAGCTGTTCTGAAAGGCCGTGAAGAACCTCGTTGGTGAGCAGAATGCCAACACACAAGAGCACTTCTACAGCCCCAGCAACACTCCAGGCCTATCTACCATGCAAAGTGAGGTAGTGCTCCACTCACGAGTGAGAGTGGGCTTGAAAAGCCACAGCTGCAGTCACCATGCTTCCAGCCCATCATGGCATGGGGCTCACTCTTGCTGTTTTATGACTTTCCTGTGCGTCATTTTCTGTTCCACAAGGCTTGCTAATCTGAGGCAACTCTATTTTATAAAATAAATTGAGTTCTCTCCTATCTGCATAATAAATATTAAAACATCATCACTGCAATTCTAGGCAGGGTATGTTTATGTAAGAACATCGTGCAGATGTGGTGAAAGGCTAATAAAGCGATGCTAATTATCTAATCAATCTTCCTTAACCTTTGTCTTAGACACTACGTAGCGCTTATGCTGAGCTTAGATCCATTTTTCAGGGTCTAAATAATGTTGTAATCAGAGCTGTAACGTGTGGGTTCATTGGAAACTTCTCTTCAAAGGCAACGTCGTCGGTTTACACTGAAATCTGTCTATAAGCCATCTGTTGCAGAAACTGGTCATTATCAATTTCATCAATCTGTTCCCAAATTTTGCAGATGCCAGCCACTAGGAACCATCTGTTAGTGTCAAAAAAGTAACAACTCAATAAGCAGACTATTTGGGGAGGAGGTGGGGGAGATACGCTGCAATATTTGGTGTAAAAGGCAAACTTGCTAATTGTTACGGTTTTACTACTGACCTCCAACTTCTTTTGGGGTGATGCCAAGCTCATTGATTAGCCATCAGTGAGAGGGAAATTTCCAGAAGACAGTAATAACCATCAGCAGTGATGGAACTGGAGAACTGACACCTACTCCTAGTCCAACAGCAACAGGCTGGTGCCAGCAGTGACTTTCCCAAAGTCACCAGGGCAATTCGAGCAGCTTTGAACGATTACCTCCAGCAGTAGTTTAAGTAAAGGCAGTGTGGATAAACAGGCTGAGATCACATGTTTTCATGGATTTGTTCAATCTGGTGAAATAAAAGAAATGCCACATCTCTTTCTCAAATGACCATCCCTCACCCTGATGCTCACAATTGCTGGGACCATCTGGATGCCCCAAAACTGAAATCCTTGAGCCCCCAACTGTGGTCTGGCAAGGCACGTAGCTCTTGCTGAGGCTCCCTTTCTTCACAGCTCCAGTAGAAAAAGTTGCCAAGGTCATGCTGAGCAGCAGGTTGGGGGCTGATCTCACAACTGTGGTGGGACCAGGATCTGGATTTTGTCTTCTCAGAAGTGACAGAAGTAGAAGTGATAAATGGGATGTTTTGATCGAAAATCTTTCTGTCCCTCATTTTATCATTTCTGTGTCTGTAAGCTTGCACACTGACCATCCAGTTGAGAAATTTAGATGTTAACCACCATGAAGATAGCCGTTTGACTGTCACCAGCTTGCTCATGACTTACATACCCGTTGCCTCCTCATGGTTTGCTTGTGAATAAGTGCCTCTGCTGAGCCAGCTGCCTGCATGCCACGCCATCGATGGGGGCAGAATCATGACAACTAAAGTGTTTTATGCAAAAGTGAGGCACAGGCTTAAAAGTAGGGAAATCAAAGAGCAGTGGACATGGTGATATTTAACTGCTGGCCAGAAGTCAGGACCTTGCTGACAATTACATTTTTGCTTTGTTTTCCTTGTCCACAGAGAAGGCTGCTTTGACAAATACCTGACAGAGAAACATGAAGTGTTGGAATAACAAAGCAGAGAAGCTCCTTGTTAACGAGCTACCTTTGCAGCAAGAGCAAACACACATTTGTTTTCAGACACAGCTTTCCCAAGAAAGAAAAACCCTGGTTCAGGTTCAGCTTGTAGGAGGTCATGCATTCAGATAGTGCTTCCATTTACAGTTTCTAATGGGCACTTTTATCCAGGTCAGATGCATAACTCTATAAGCAGTCACCCTCTGGGAAAGCTGCTTTGTCCATACAGCCAGCCCTGGGACTCTCACCTCAGCAATTTGGGTTAAATCTTTTATCTTTCTCAACCTCATTTAAAATTGCAATAAAAAAAGACCAAACCATTTTCTTTAACCAAAACAGAAACATAGTATCTTCACCTCAGCAATTTGGGTTAAATCTTTTATCTGTCTCAACCTCATTTAAAATTGCAATAAAAAAAAAAAAAGACCAAACCATTTTCTTTGACCAAAACAGAAAGATAGTATCTACAAAACTACCTTACCATCTAATCACCATCCTTAGGCCTTGTAATTCCTTAAATGTATGCTGGTAAGGATTCTGCATCACAAGAACACACACAACTTCCCTTGCAACAGCTCCAGCTCAGGAAAGCACCCATGCATCTCACCCACCTTGCTGGACTAATCCTTGTTCTCATGCCTATGTGTTCATGTGCATGTGGATATGTACATGCACATAGAATCATTCTGGCTGGAAGAGACCTTCAGGATCAAGTTCAAATATATATAGATGCACACACAATAAAACATGTCAAAGTACTGCATTAACTATTGCTTATCCTGACAAACTGCCACAGCTCTTCCTATCTGACCTTCAAAGCCATTTCCCTTGGGCACGTGTTCCCCATAAATCAAATCTGGAAGGAACCAAGACTGGGCTGATAAATGTGCAGCAAGTGCTCTTCACTGGGAAAGGAGCATGGAGGCAGACCAAGATGAACACAGAAGTATATTCATATATTAGAGCTTCAAAAGCCCTAATTAAATGTTCATCGATGCTGTTGAGGGACAAAGAAACACAAATATTACACTGAGGAGGTGAGCACTGGGTAGGCAGGCAGGAGGCAGCAGGAGAAGCTGCTATTTGTAAACATCTGACAGGAATTGAAATAGCAGTTTGCTGAGAGAAGAAATGGGGAAAAAAAAAAAAAATAAAAGCTCAATATTCATCCTCTGTGCAGCAAAAGCCAGACCCGTGTGGGATTATTACAAATGGATTTGGCTGTGCTCAGGGGTTTCAATTTGGTGTTTATAATAAAGGGTAGCTAAACTCTCTTACAGCTGAACATCAGCATGCAGACCTGCAAGGATAACTGACCTTTTTGAATGTTAATTATCTTTAAAAGGCCTGTTTGCCCAGAATTGTCTGAACCAGCTGTAACCAGCCACCAGTGTCACTGAGGAGAAATGATGGACATTGTGAGGAGTCATTTGATATCCATTAAAGGGGAGGAAAGTCATTAAAATATACTGGGCCCAGGGACCTTATGGAACAGAGAAGGTAATTACTTTAGGCTCAGATTTACCTGCCTGGACTAATCAATAAAAAGGTGCTCTGGAAAAGGAGAGAGGGAGTAGAAGGAACACATTTTGACATGTGTGTGAGGAACATCTGTCACCAGAGCAGGAGAAAAGGCCAACCTGCCTGCAGGAGTGCCTGCAGGAGGGGAGAGGGGGCTCACTGTGGGAGTAGGGGCCAAAATACACCCTTTTAGAGCAGTCACAGGTCAGAAAGACTGCCTCAGCACATTCTCAGCCCAGTCCTGGCTTTGGCTAGTTGTTTGACCTTGGGAACATCACCTAGGACATGTTCAAGTTACATTAACTAAGCAAACGGTGGTACCTGATTAGATGCCCTCATTTTGTTGTCCCTGTGTATGGACATTAGCTGTCCTCACAGGGGCTGAGTGAAGGGCAGTAGAGCATTTCTGAAGCTTAAAGTATATCTTCAGAGGCTACATGGAATCAACCAAGCTGCTTCTTCCACATGGCAGTAAAGATTAGCTTTGCAAGAAGTCCCTGGATTATGCATCATCTTCTGGGGCTCTCCATGGCCAGATGTTCAGAGGCAGCAAGGATTCGAGCCCTCACAAGTTTGCTGGCTTTTTAACATGCTAGTAGGCACCAAACTCTTTGAAAAACTTGATCCCACCTAATCTCTTTTAAATTGTAACGCCAATTTACTTCTTCACCAAGAGATGTGTAAATTAGCTCAGCTCTAGAAGATGAGCAAGGAAGGCTTAGGCACAGAATTGCCATGGGCATCTCATGCCACAGGAGTGATGCTGTCCTGCCTCCACTAAAATCAATGGGCATTTAGGCACTTTTTCTTTCCCTCAAAGCAAAGTTGCTGATTTTAAGCACTGTGCAAATCATTTGGATTTTTGCAAAATGAAGTATCCTCCGAGCCACTCCGCAGAACTCCATGTATCTTCCCAAAATGAGACATGCAAAAACCCCACTAGTTAGTTTTGTATCGTTATTCATTTTAATTAAAATCTTTGTCAAGGGAATCTATTGCCTTTTTTCTATTTTCTGCTCAGATGTTGCAGTCCTTGACATTACACTGTGGTCTATGAAGGCACAGAATATTAATGCCTCCCATTCTAGAGAAATATATTGAGTCTGCTCTACTATTTTGACCTTTTCAGTATATTGTATTTTGATTAACTGGCCACCTTTCTTCTGCCCCACAGGTCTGCAAGGCTACAGAGGGTCAAAGAGGTGGGAAAGCTACCAAATCACACATCTAATCACTGGGAAGGTTAAAGGAATGTGATAAAACATGGTATCTCACAGACCAGCTGAGGTACTTGGGTGGTGGAACCACTGCACATGGAGAGGAGAAGGATGGAAACCAGAACCAAAAGGCCCCTCTGCCACCACAAGCATCTTTTCCATCCTGCTATTCTTTATTACTTTCTCTTGATAGCCTCTGCAAGTGCTGTCTTTCCTGAGAGCCAATTAATTCAAGTCACAAATATCTGCCCTGAATTCTTGCAGGTAATTAGCACCACAGGTTATCAACAGGAAGCTGGTACCCACAGGCCCTTCAGATAATTGTGTTTCAATATTGGCACATTTCTGCTTACCACAAAAGGTCACTTCAGTTCCTCTCCTCCATTTCTGTCTCTCTTTTACTAAATGAATGAAAAATCATTATTTTGAATGCTCTAAACAAGTTGGCAAAGGCTTTGGGCATTATAGGACTGACATGAGCGACGTGGGCACTTTAGGAGGTTGCAAAATTATTCTTTTTTAATACTTGGTTTCAGGTATAACTGTCCTTAGCACACCAGTTAATGAAAATACTCATGCACCTGAATTAATTTCAAAGAAAAGCAATAGAAATAATACACCATTATAAAAGTACCAAAACTGTTGGTCACTTGAACCAGCATCTGCAATTTGGGTAAAGCTGTGTTCAGTACAGCACAAATTTGGAGGACTCTTTACCTATTATAAGAAGTTGTAAAGGGTAACCATTCATTTAATTATATGATGAATAGCTTCCACAAACAGACTAAGTATTATACATGAAGGACCATGTAATTATTTTGTAAATAGAGGATTATATCTGTCCTTGAAACAAGAAAACAAGTTAAATCAGCCTTGCAAAATTGTACTCCCCACTCACAGTGAGTGAGTAATTCTGTTGCAAAAAATAAATTACAAATCATCATCTTCTGTGCAGAATGGTCACAGTAAAAGGACAGCTGTGACAGCTTTGTGACAGGGCCAGACAACTTCAAGACAAAGCTGTATTAAGTGTTAAATTACAATAATGGCAAAACCTTATTTGCAAGAAGTATTTGAGAGCATGCAATAACTTCATAGTCACCTTGGGTTGCTGAATAAACCATGTATTGAAAAAGAAGAAGTTAGCAATTGTGTCCTGCTACATTGAAGCTATGAATTCTGATCAACCATCACTGCTGGTTAAAAGTTTGGGGTGGAGGGGGGAAGCTGTGGCTCTACAGCTCTTAATTTATACCATTGTGTACGCTCCTGGTGCCTCTCCTGTCTTTTTTGAGACATCCAGGCTTGCTATTTACCTTAGCACCTGCTGCAAGAGCTCAATCATGGTCATTTCATCTCCTCAGCCAGATATTTGCTTATTGACATACATATCTATTATGTCAGTGCATACAAGTGTAGTCAGTGAAAGCCAAAATTATCCCCATCCAGTGAGGTTTGCAAACACACAGCGCGGGTCCAAAACGGATCAAATGAATCCTGCAACTTTGCTTTCTGAATGACTTAAAGACAAGGTCTCATATGGAGTGCATTAACAACAGGAGAGCTCCGAGTAGCTCTGAGTTATTCCCTTTCTATCATGACTGCATTATTACACTTAAGGGTGGGGTTTTTTTA
Organism: Merops nubicus; assembly: GCF_000691845.1. Taxonomy (NCBI): domain Eukaryota; kingdom Metazoa; phylum Chordata; class Aves; order Coraciiformes; family Meropidae; genus Merops; species Merops nubicus. The sequence goes on along the minus strand of NW_008619935.1, from coordinate 14,483 downwards.
TTGTATTTTTAAAGTTAATGAAATATTATAGACACAGAATTGCTGGCTGGTGCAACATGCAACATTAAAATCACACTCTCTTTCCAATCACTCACCAAATCAGAAAGATAACCACTTACCCACTAAGCCTGCAGAGAGTTTGCTTCAACAAACAGCATGGGCCTTTAAAAGAAAAAAAAAATGACACTATTTCAGTAAAAGTGTAGCTGTAGTGCAATCCCCAGTTGCCTTTGGGAAATCAATACCCATTTCATGCAGTACAAAACTTTCCCTTTAACCTTTATCCAGGGCCCAGCAGTACAAGCAAGGCAGGGGTTGAGCCCGGTGACCTTCCCTGCAGCACACTCAGCCCCCATGCCATGACCTCAGCCAGCCCCTCACCGACCCCAACCCCCCCCAGCACCACTGCTGCTCCCTCCGGACCCCGCCCCGTGTCCTCCCCTCCCCCCGAGGCTGCCACTGACTCTGGAAGGTGCCTGTGTGTGAGCAGCCAGGCTCCCATCACCCACCCTACAGCACTGTATCTCATCGGGGCACAACGTGCCAACCAACAGGGTGACCCTGGAAAAGGGTAACAGCTGATGGTTTATGGCCACCCAGGGACTCACTGCTTGCCTGGGAAAGCAACAGACCACTCACAACCCAAGAGATTTTTTTATTTCTTTCCTTCCCCCCAAAAAAACCCTTGCTTTTCTAAAAGAGTCATGGGCAAGTTTTATGCATTAGCACCTCTCACTGTATGAAGCAGTCAAGTATTTTTTTCCTAAAGGAATGGAGCAAAATAATTGCACAGAAGGTCACCTTAGCTCACCTGTTTTGAATAAAGACTGGTTTGTTAAACCAAACTCTTTTTCTTTGCTTTTTAAGGGGGTCATTGAGTCATTTAAGCTTTTATGTACAAAACTTAAATGCTTCTCACTGCAGGCAACTGCCAAAGCAGGATGAACATCATTCCCAGCCCGACTCAGATCTAACATCTCTGGCAGGAATCCTGCAAAGCAATGCCACGTGCACCTCTGGGTTCATGCCTCTGCTGCATCTCTGCAGAAGAGCACACATACCAAGAAAGTATTTGCTCCTTCACCACAGGTTTCAAATCACTGTTTTAGGAAACACACCTCCTTGACCTAAATTCAGCAAAAACTGGCTCTTGTCCAAGTGTGAGAGCCCTTGTTCTTCTTTCTTAAAAGTTTCAATTTACTAATCTCAAAATTCACCATCTCACAAAGTTCATAACCTCAAACAGCCCTCCAGGGTGTAACTCAGACACCATGTCCCTCATGGGTTTTACCTCAGCACAGAGAGGCTGATGCTCTCTCTTAATACACGTTATGAGTGACTCAGTGGATGGTTACAATGTCTGTCCACATGTCTGGAAACTTCATTTTTGTTTCCTTTTGAACTGATAATACCTATTTTCAGTATATTTACTTTCACCTCCTTCCCTCAGCATCTTCTGGAGACTGTTGAACACAGGGGCAGTGGTCCCCTGAAGATGCTCACACGACAGAGATGTGTGCACACACCACTGCAGGATTTCTACTACCCAGATCAGGCAAGGCAGGAGGACTTGGGGTGAGGGTCTGATTTCATTCTCCTGAAATGTGTCAGAATGGATGTACCAGTGATTGTTGCCTTAGAAACCAGCAGAAATTATCTTGCCTGGCCAGGGCAGAGTCTCTCATGCTGCTGAAAGCAGGGAGGCAGCAAGGCAGGTACAAATGTTCATACTGGAGAAGTAAAAGGTTTTTCTGCTCTACATGAAGCAGGAAAGCCATGAAGTGACAGCATCCTCCAGCCCCTCTCCAGGGGCAGCCAGCTCCTCACATCTCTACTTTGCCATCCAGAGCTAATCCTGGCAGCAGAGGAGAGGTGCTGCCTGTCCTCACCTCACCAAAAAGGGCAAACCTCCTGCCAGGAGGGTCACCAGCAGCAAGGCAACAACTCCAATGGAAAAAGAGGACCCAAGTATTTCATCCCACTGATGAATGCATTTCTATAGTGTTTCCTTTTCCCTTAACCAAAACCACTTAATTAAACTAAACAAGTTTCCTTCCATTTTAGATGTGTAAATACAAATGATACAGAACAGCTACAGATAGCTGTCTAGATGTTTATATGAAGTGATCTACATATGAAAAGGCTACTGCTATGATCATTTGTATTTTAATTATCAGCACAGTTCTGTTAATTTCAAGCTCTAGTAGAAACACACGAAAATCAATGTTTGATAAATAGAAAAAAGGCTTTAGTGGGTCAAGGAGGATTATATTTTTGCACTTCTGCAAGCACGAGGAGTAAACAGAGATGTCAGAAGCTATTTAAAGAAAAATATTTGACAATAACCCTTTAAACAGTTTAAAATTTATGTGCATATATATGCCAAAACTTTGCCAAGATATTTGAAATTATATTCATGATTTTTGGGGGGAAATGGAAAGTGGGGCAGGAAGGGGTAAGAAAATATACAAATATTTGAAAGCCAACTTTAGAAGGTATTTAAATCCTTTTCAAATGCAGTCTAAAGGTCTGCAGTCTGTGCAATCATTGCCTTCAGTGTCATTTTTGTCAGTTCAGTACAGTATCCAAAATCCATTTAATGCTATAAAAAGGAGCAGCCTTTTTCATGAATTCTGATTTATTTAATATTAAATCTGAGTCTAATACGGCACAGAAGCAGCAAAAATTGTGCTCGAAGCAACAACCAAACTTACTTTCCACTTTGACAGGTGAACAAGCAGTTATTACATTTCTGTAGAGCACCTTCCAAACTCCATGTAGCCAAGTTTCCTTATTAAGAAATGTAATTTCACTTGGGTGCTGCAACAGCAAAATACGGCGTGTTAGGTCACAGCTAACAATGGAGACACAAATGCAAAGACAGATATAACTAACTTTTTCCATTTTTTTTTTTTAAGTGCAGCAGTAATAAAAATGGAAATTAAGTCCTAAACTAGAGTTGCTGCCAAGTCTTGGCTGGCTTCAAGCGATGCCAGTGGCCAATGTGCCCACTGCTGCCCGAGCCCAGTGCCTGCCTGTCGAGGATGGGTGATGGCATAACTGGGCACCCTCCCCTCCAGTGTCACTTAGAGCAGGGCACCCTTTGCTTTATGAAGGGTCAGGGGCACTACCAGAGCACAGTATTATTATTTTTAGGGGAGGCAGCAGCTACAGCTTCTTCTGACAACATGTGCAGCAGCTTCCTAGAATCACAGAATCATTTCAGTTGGAAAAGACCTTTTAAATCACCAAGTCCAACTGTTAAATTAGCACTGCCAAGTTCACCAACTTCTGCATCCAAGAAGGGATAGTTCATGGGTTAACAGCTCAGTGGCATCCCAAGATGTAATGACACCAGCAGTTAAGGGATGCCAAAGTGCAGTAAGTGACAAAGATCTTCTCCCTCCGCAGGAGAAAGACCTTGCCCTGTGATGAAGAGAAAAGACTGATTGATTTATCTTTGTATCCTGTTCTCTTTAATGAAGCTACAAAACAATTACAGACTAGGGTAGGAATCTCAAATAAAGTAATTATTAGATCCATGAGACAAGCAACCAAATAGATTGAGCTGAGCTCCAAAATTAAGATGCCAACAAGAAACAATTACTTATCCTGGCTTTTCTCTGGGTTTGAATTAAGGATAGTTAACTTCATCAACAACATTAGTTACTAGAAACGGTGAGAATGACTAATGGCCCTGCAAGTAAGTCCATTTTGCATCTAATCTATGAATGTGTTTTGCTGCATTTTGGCCAGGAACAACTCTCCTCTACCTTAGTGCAGAAAGACAAATCCCCAGATGAAGCAGGGCAGAAAAGTCAGCTGTAAATCTGACCCAGAGTGGCTGTACTGAATTTTACATGTAAGGATATCTTTAACAAATAAGGCTGTCTCAGGAAAGGGATTCCAGCACAAAAGCAATAAAAAGGGTCCCCGTGGTGGCTCAGCAAATGTTTATTTGAATGACTTCATATTGGCTGCACTTGTGCCAGTTCTGTGCTTTCTCTCATCTGGTATTCTTGTAACTGAGATTTAATCAAATATTCCTGAAAATGCACTCACCTAGCTTCTAAAGCAAGCTCTAAATCATCAGCCCCATGGTAGGAAATGAACTGGGGCAGCTGAGCAGCAGAGGCTGTCCATCTGCCAGCAATCACCAAACCACAGCTCCAATTTCAAATTTTACCCATCAAACGACCAACCACGGCGTAAACTCAAATTGCAGCCGACTTAGGGACTCTCATACAGGGAAAAAAGCTGCATTTGTCAAATAAATGAGCTATTAGAAAGTATTTGCTCAGCTCGGCTCTGTAATATGCAGTTGAGAGAAGAGGATTGTATCTGAAGAAGTGGTTGCACCCACGTAGGATAGATGTTGGTGAGCACTGCCTGGGGCCAGCCCGGCAGGTCCCAGGGGTGCTGAGGTGTCCCCATCCACATCTCCTGCAGGACATCCAGGTCATGCTGAGCCACGTGTCTTAAGCATAACCCTCCAGCAAAGCAGCACTGACCTACTGAGGACTGAGCCTGGTGTTTGAAGTAAGAATAAGAGGAGCTGTGCAAGGAAAGTACTGATCAAGTCACACTTAGCAGACAAATTCTGGTCCTGAGGCTACAACCTACTTAATGTTATAGGGATGTGATTTGTGAAGCTGTTTCCCAAAAGGCATTTTTCCTCCTCAGATCAAAGCATCAGCTAGTCCCATACTAGCTAGTGGCAATTGCTGACTGTCCAGAATCCCTGGATCCCCTCCCCTTCTCCTTCTCCTGCAGAGGACATCAAATTACCACCCTCACTTTAAAATGCTCATCTCTCACTCTATTACTCAAGACAGTTAGAAATGTTATTCCTGCAACACTGCCACCAGCATGCCAAGCTTCTGAAGACATGGAAGAGGCAGGGGCAGAGCAAAATGGAGAAAAGTCTTCAACAAGAGAAATAATAATTAAAGTACTAGCTAGGAAATGGTTGTTCAAGATTGTACTGAGTCAACTTTGGAAAGCAGGTGGAGGACTGGGAAGAAGATTGCTTCGTTTTCTCTGCACAAGGTTATTTTCCTCCATATTTTATCCACCAACATTGTAATTCTATTTCTTAGCCTAATAAATTTCCCACAGAAGCCCTATTCATTCTTAAACCCATGACTGCTGAGTCAGGGAACTGTCATGTTTTCCCATGCCAGCAGCAGCTCACACCACACTAAAAAAGCAAGATAAGAAAATAAAAGGCAACATCATGCTTTTACCTGAAAGAAAGTCAGCCTGGGCAAACCTGACAGTCTTATTTTGCTGATCATCAGCCCCAGCAGTAGGCTGTGCAATCAATTAATGAAATGCAGGCTGCAAGAGCCATGATTTCACAAGCAAACTATGCTTGGTTACTCTAAGACTTAAAGCTAAGCATGGCAGATAGTTCTTCCCATCACTGTTCCAGTGCATCATTGTGAATTGCTGAATATCTGTGCTGGTAGTGGTCAGGCTAAGAAAACTACCCAACAGAGGATATCCAGGGTGGTAAGAGCATGACAGGCACCTCTCCATTGACCAAAGGCCCACGGTGTGGAGTCTCACAAGCCACGTGCCACCTCCAGGCCAGAAAAAAGGTTCATGGGTTTGGGTTTTTTTTCCCTTCTAGCTTTGAAGTAGGTGCCACCTTTATCACAGCAAGACATGTAGTTTCCTTTTGTGACTAGAGAACAAGATCCTCACTTCCATAGCACAACACATGGTGCCCCCACGGAGAGAGTTTGCAGCCCCACAACACACCTAGCTCCTGACTTTGAAGGAGCATTTCAAAGCACACAGCGCTCCAAGCTACCCTCCCTCTGGGCAACCTCTAAAACCACCAAGAGGATTTCAGAAAAAATGTTGCCTATGTTTTCATCCTGACATCTGTTCAGGAGTGAGTGGTCTGATGCCACCAAAATCTGCTGTTTTGCCACCCAGAATCAGTCAGTCTCACATCATTGTCCCATGAGACCACGTTTCCACAGGCAGCCTCATCTGCCTCCTGACACTCCTGCCATTTCCTCTGCCACATTTTGCTTTTAAAGTAAAACATTTATACAGACAAATTTCAGACATATGATTTCACTGGCCCTTTTTCCCTTGGGTCTGCTCTTTACATGCTTCTTTCTCCCAAACCTGGCATGTGTCACTGTGCTGAGAGACATAATAATTAACGCACAAATATTCAAAGGTCAATAGGCTGAACAAGAATTGCTGTATTTGTACATATTCCCTTTTTCTAAAGTTATTTCTTTCATCACAGAGGTCTTGAAATTCTCTTTGAAGCTGTTTTAATTGCAGAAGAGCTGGCTCTTGCCAGCTGTAATAACACTGATGTTGTCATCGAAAGGGGTGTCTTTTGATTTGCTTCATCTTTCTGCTGATGCAATTTGTTAAGCAGCCAGCCTCATCTTAATTTATTTATTGGCTCTACTCAAGAAATGGCTACAAGTTAATTACAGTTTGCTTTTTGTAACACAAAAAAACATGCTGTAAATTCTTTTTTTTTTTTTTTTTTTTATCAGTGACCAAATCCTTGGATTACTCTGTTAATTGTGACTGGGCTTAATCACGAAGAGTATTCCAATTTAGCAGACAATTTCTCCAGCTTATCTTTGCAGTCTCAAGCCCTGTTTCCCTAGCAGAAAATAAGGTAAAACCACTAAGTGTGCTTTGGGAATGGCATCTAACTTGTGTATCAAGTATTCTCCATTTAAATCTATCACCATTTCTGCTATTAAAAGAACCAGGGCAGCAACACAGCCTTTTTGTAATAATTTATAACCTCTCAGCAACTAAGAGCATGTTATATAGAAGCTGCTGCATGATCCATCTCCACCCCACATAGACTCAACTTTTGTTGGCAGATTTGTCAATCATGTTTATAGGCTCCTTTCTGCTGAACAGTCAGGAATTCTCATCCTATTTTGATCTGTGTCATAAAAATGTACCAGGACTGATATATACCCAAGGACTTTGTGTTGATTTGTTTCTGTCGTGCAAGCTATGTCTAATTTATGTATAACTTATCTCATTCTATTAGATCACTTTGTAATCATATTTAATTTAGATTTATTCCCGACAGTTCAGGCTGGCTCCAGGCATTTAATTAAATTTTGCCCTCTTAAGCCACTTAGTCAGTCTAGATTTCAAACATGATGTAGTTTTTCCTTGGACAGCTCTTTTTCTATCCATAACCTTTGAATTGGTAATTTGTGTGGTTGCATCTCACATGACAGTTTCAAGAACTCCCTTAAAACCTGGCCTTGATGCTGTGCAATGTGAGCATGCAGCAAACATCGGGTGAAAAAGCCAGGAAAAAGGAGCACAGCACCATCCAGCCTTGCTTGAAGAGGAGCTACACCATTTACACACCATTTTTAACATGCACAGAAACCTGAAACAGCAACCACTGAGTCAAACATGGTGCAAGGAGGGAGGTCAAAAGTAGGGGTCGTAAAGCTGATAAACTACACTATTAAATTATAGATTTGGTTTGGCTTTGAGGACCCAAATTGAGAATTAAAGTGTGGTACGTGAAAATTTAAGTAGAAAAATATCCGTTGAAAAATCCTAGGGTAGAATTAATATCAATTCAAATTCATTTTAAACAAGATTATTGCCCTGGAGGAGATGGACAGGAAAGTATTTAGATAAACAATAAAAATATATCACTGAGAATTAGGATTAGTAAATAACCTTAAATAGGACGTTTATTAACTAGGTTAAGATTTTCTTCCCCAATTTTTAATTTTATTAATAAGCAAAAAAACCTTTGCATGAGCAGGACTCCTGATGGTTACTTAAGAATTCATCCCCTCTTGCTCATTACTGACATTGCCTCTCCCCTTCTGCCATTACTGACAAATTACAGTATTTCAGAGAATACACTTTGCATTTCCTTTTGTCCTGCAATTTGTCTCACTTTTCTTCCTCAGACTTCAGCAAAACCCTTCAAGTCTCACACATCCTTTCCTCCTTACTGCAAATCCTCCCTCTTGATCTTTTCCTTCCACTCTATCATCAAAATGCAGATGAGACAGGACTCTCTTTTAGCCACACATTTTTAGCCACATTTTGTACTCTGGAGTTCCTAAAGCACTTGGACCACTTGCCTGCTGCTTTGCATGATCTGTTCAGTGCAAATCCTCCCTCTTGATCTTTTCCTTCCACTCTATCATCAAAATGCAGATGAGACAGGACTCTGTTTTAGCCACATTTTGTTGTACTCTGGAGCTCCTAAAGCACTTGGACCACTTGTCTGCTGCTTTGCTTGTTCTGTTCAGAGACAGCTGGGCTAATCATAATGCATACTCAGTGAGAAACTCATCATTTAAATCCCACTAATACATCTTAATTTCTCACCCAGCAATATGATATATGGTGCCAATATAATTCAATCTTCTTACATTCTACATGAGGTAAATAAATCATATCAAGACAGAGCTCTTCAACCATTGTATTTTACTCCACCTGTAGATCTCCAACGGATCCAGAGCAAACCCTACATCCCACTTTATGAGCTTCAAGGAATTTGAGCCCAAGTAAACATGTATCCCAGGAATCAGTGTGTTGGACACCAGCAGTCCACTCAGGTTAGCATCCCATCTCTGTGAACATTACTGTTTCAGAGGAAGGTGTAGGAAGAACCTGTCTGTACAGAGCTTTCCTGCTGCTGTTGAAGCTCATGCACTGGAATAAGACAACTTCAACTCCTTCCATAATTCTTGGCTTTCTTCTTAAGGCAGTCCAACTGTTTGAGCCCTTCCTCCCCCAGCCCAAAATATTCACAGCATCCACAGAAATGTCCAGATCATTTTAACATCAATAGCTTGTTTTCAGCACTGCTTGGGAGGAGCAGTGACTGCCATGATGGGCATTTTCCCAAAACCAAGTTCTGAAGGGTTAAAGAGGGCTCTGATGTCCCTCACAAACCTGGGCTGCCCAGGATTTCTGTTACCTGCTGCTGGAGTTCAGTGATGTATCAAGGCATCCCAGCTTATTGAGTGAAAATACTGTAAAACTGTTTTTCTTCTCACTCTTTTTATAGTCCATGGAAAAGAGTAAATGGACAATTCACATGAATAAACAGCCACCGTTATAAGCAAAGATTGTAAAATGAGTCTCTGGAGGTACAAGCACTATTTTTACCAGAGGAGTCATTTGTATACCTCAAACTTCCACAGTGGTTACCCTGGTTTAGGAATTACACGTTTACATTCTTTTGTGTTCCATATCATAGCATTTTGTGATCGTAAAAAAAGTAGAAATGGAGAAAAATTATTTCATTACTTGCCTTTCATTTTTCGCTCCCTTGCAGAGGTCATTTTGCTACAGAACAGTAGCTCTCCTGCTCTGGCAGAGCTGCTCTTTGTCATTCTCCTTTCATCATTTATTTTCAAAGCTGCTCTATAAAGTTCGTATCAGTGCATTACTAATAATCTTAACAGACTTTATGAAGGAAAGCTATAGGTTTCCATTGTCAAGAGGCCTTCCTCTGAACCTCAAACGCTGACTTTTTTTTTTTGACAATTTATCTAAAGTCAATTGTCTTCTATTGACTTTTTTCAGCTGCTTCCAAAATGACGACACTTTTTAGGTCTGACAGCTCATCTGGCTTGCTATATTCTCTGTCTCTTTTGTTTTATTCTTACCATACATTAATCTTGACAAAAAGAAAAAAAAACCTGTACCTTGCTAACAATATCTCACTTCAGTTGGGTTTTATTAATTTCTCAGATTCTATTGCTTTCATTGCCATCAAAACCGAAAATTGACAAGATATTTTTAAATGTTTTTGACATTCTAATTTGATAGGAAATTTAGGTATGTTTTCAACATTTTAACTTGTAGGACAGTGACATGTCACTTGCTCTCATTTCCCTTTGGGAATCACTAAGTGCTTGCCCAGCAGCAAATCCCACAAGATGCTGGAGCTGATGTATGAGCCACAGCTGACTTGTCCCCGCTGAAGCCAGTGAGGGGTGGTGTCCCTTGGACATCCCCTATTCCTTTGGTCCATCCAGTACCTCAGTTTCCAGCTGGTCTGAGGTCTGACTCTGCACCTTCTTTCCTGTTAGCTCATTGCAAAGTCCTCTCGTGGTCAGCAGTGAGAGAGATGAAAGCACTTTGCAGGCTCTGCTGAACTGGAACCTCATATGTTTGTTTTCCTTCTGTAACATGCTTTTTCTTTGATACAACTCCATTTTCCTACATGTTCTTTCATTCCTTATACACAAACAATTTGATCAAGCTTTACTCTCTATTCTCTCTAATAAGCTATCTCAACATTTATTCCAACCTTATGTTGCTGCAATGTCATGTTAGGAAGCAAATAAAGTTTGGGTTTGTATCACTTAGTTATAAGACTTTTTGTTCAAACAAGGATCCCTTCCTCTTCTAAACAGCCAGAGTTTTTATTCTCTTTCCAATTGTCATCACAGCCTTGACTTCCTTCCTTTCTACTGTGGCTTTGCATTTTGTTCATCACACACTAATGAGGTCTTTCCTTCACAGCATCCAAGGAACACTCACACACTCAAAGTGGACATCAAAGCAGCTCAGCTTTTCCAGCCTCCCTATCACTCAGAGACACACACACACGAGGCCAGAAGATGCTTCAAGGATCATTGGTCCAAACCAGAACTCAGCTTTACAGGGCTGTAGCCACTCACCACTCCCCAGCCCAAGCAGAACAAAGCTTGGACAGGGGCTTGATGCCAAACAGGATTGCACTTCTTGAGATGTTTCTGGCACACCTCAAACCTCTCACAACCTCATGCCATGAATCAGTGTCTGTTGGGTGCAGCTATATCTACATGGATAAGAAATCCCTCTCCACCCCACAGAAGATTCCTTGACTATGACTTGCAATTGCTAATCTTAAATTCATTCTCTGTCAACACTAAGGATCCTTCTTCAGCAACTTCCACCATATATGTTCTTAGCTATTACATCAAACCTTTCTCTGCTATAGGAGAGAACAAATTCTAATCACATGCACAAATCTCCTTCCAATATTTGCTAACCACTAAATCAACTCTTTATCTTTTCTCTTAATACTCCACAGCATACTCTTAAAGCTCAAGAGAGCCAGAAAATGAGAGGAAAAGTGCAGAGCATGCTAAAAGAAATTAGGGGAGGGCTGGGGGGGAAACTTTCTTGAGTCAAGGGAGAAATCAGAGGTTTGAGTGATGGCTGACAACAGACTAGTTGTTCAGGATGAGGAGCCCAGCACCAGGTTTGAACCTTACTAAAGTCTGAAGCTGATAACTACACCCACAGTCTTGAGAAACCTTTGAGTAAAAAAGTTCATTATTATTAAAGCAGAAATTGTGTAGGAATTTTATGTAAGAGATTAAGATAGAGAAGAGAGTCTGAGTTTTCTTTTGGCAGATTCTGGCATAGCCTCTTTCCATTTTGATCTCCTCTAGGGTTTTATTTTTATGTATTTTTGGTATCCTCACAGGCTTAAAAACAAAAAAAAAAGAAAAAAAAACTACTAGATCTGATTCTAGGTGAAATTTTTCCTTCACTTCTAAATGACTCAGGACCACAGGTCCCTTTGACTTTTGATGGCAATGGTGCTTCTAAGCAGGTATCTTTAATACTCACTCCTTGTGAACGCCCCAAAACCAAAATCCCTGGAGACAGACTCTTTAGATTCTGGATTTTAAAACCACCCAGCTCAGCATAAAGCAGTGGTGTGGTTCAACATTGCCCTCTTACCCTTCAAGCCCATGAATCCCATTGTACTTTTTCAGGCTGAGTCAAATCAGAAGTGAAAATAAAAGCACTGTGGCCGAGAAAAGAACATCTCTATTGCTCCTCACACATGCTGTGAGCTCAAGGTGCTAGTCTGTATGGTGTCCCACTAATTTACACCTCACACCTCCACTCATACCTCCATGCCCCTCCCTGTGAGCCAGAATTAGAGGTGATGAAGGAGCATGGCTGTAGTCCTTGGAAAATGCTGTAGCGACACTGGATGCAAAGGGACTTCCTCACTCCCAGAGCCAGGTTAGCCTCAGTCAGAAGCAAACTGCCTTTGCTTGCCCACAGCTTCACTAAAAACACCTCCAGGAGCAGGGCTGCCATGCCCAGCTGGAGTGGAGCTGAGGAAAGAACAAGAGGTTGTCACAAAGCCACCAGAGAAGCAGCCAGATGAGAGTTTAAAACCTCTGTGGTCAAACTGCAGTCGGAGAGAAATGGGATCTTTGAAATACACAAAGCCAAACTGAACATAAAATGGGGAGTTTTGCCTAAAATATTCAAGAAACCCCCACACAAATGCAATCTCAGCATCCAATGTGCAGCTGCACATGGATATCCTGGTTTTTCCAGCTCCAAATCTAAACCTTGCAAGAAGAACATACTTAAACTGTATTGCCAAATATATTGCTATTAACAGCACACAAAGCTGTGAGGGACATATAATGCCACCAAGAGAACCCCTTTATTTTATCTGAGCCATTCTTTACAGTTTTCACCATTTTCCTAACTGAAGCCCACCAGCTTTCTGAATTGCATGAGGATTAATAAGTCCATGATGTTTTCTGGTTCCCAGAAATCACTGTTTCTAGAGTGTATTTGGAAAAAAACTTCACATAAAAAACAGATTCCCAGTAGTATAAAATGAAAACTAGACAGTGTGGAAAGATCCCACTCCCTTCTCAGCTCTGCTCATGCCAACAGGACCTGGTCTCGAGTCATAATTAGTGCCTTTTACTGGTGTAAGGGACTCTGAGGGCAGACAGAATGAACTGGGAATTTGAGACATGGCAATCAGCACATGCCACAGATGATACTTCTGGACAATTTCCCCTGCAAATGTTAAGGGCTAAAGGCATCACTAATTACAGGGAGCTAAAGACCTCGAGAGCGAGAATGGTAAATTAAATCAAGGATGTTTGGAATGAGGAGTGCTTCCAGAGCACCTGATGGTTTTTAGAACAAGGTAAATGGTCCTCATGGGAGATGGAGCAGAGCTTCAGCTTGCAAAACAGCAGAAAACAGTAAAAAATCTTTCGGGATTTGGAGATGAGGCAGCAGATTAAAAAAAAAATTAAAAAGGACATTTCATCTCATGGAAGTGCTGGAGAAGAAAGACTGATCCTTCTGTTCCCTGGAGAAGGAATACTGATGGGAACAGGCCCCTCATCTCTAATAATCTAATGAGTTAGGCTGGAAGTGACCTCTAGAGTTCAACCCCTTGCTCAAATCAGGGCCTGGTCCCCTTTAGTTTGCATGAAAATATATGCTGGTTTTAGACTGACGATACAACGTGTATTATGCTGCCCACATTTCCTATGGACTTTTGGTTCTTTAGATTCAGATTTCATATTTATTTGCACATGGCCTATACAAAAGCAAAAAAGCTTACCCTGGAAGCAGCCCAATCCTGCTAATAACTCAGATTCCACTGCAAGTTACTGTAGCTAAAAAAAAAGAAACAAAAACCAGTGAGTAAACAAGTAAAAAAAAAAAAAAGCTGAAAATCAGAAAAGCACAATTTTTATTACTGGAGTTGTTACATTTCAATGTGGAGAGCAGTCACATGAATTTCTCCTAATAACTCAGATTCCACTGCAAGTTACTGAAACTAAAAAAAAAAAAAAAGAAACAAAAAACAGTGAGTAAACAAGTAAAAAAAAACAAGCTGAAAATCAGAAAAACACAAGTTTTTTTACTGGAGTTGTTACATTTCGATGTGGAGAGCAGTCACATAAATTTCTCCTCTATCTTGTAGGAGGGTCAGAGGGAAGGACGCCAGAGCCAGCAGCTCAGATTTCCCAGCACGGCTCCATCCCCCTCACAAGAGCAGCAACATGCTGCCTCCTGCAAACTGGCAAGCAGTGGGAGAGAGCAAATCCCAGCAGGACAAGGAAAATTTTGAGTAGGCAGCAAATTCAACAACCATTTCTATAGGTCACGTTACGTGGCCCAAGAGGAGCCCCTTAGATCAAGTGACACCAAGTCATTAAGCACTGTATTTCCCCAGTGCCATTGAGGTAATGAAACACCTAGAGTTAGAGGGCTCTGTGCTGCTCCAGCCAGCAAATATCAAAGCTGTTGCTGCTCAGGAAGGGTCTGGGGGTGGAAGGGGGCAAGACATGTGAGCCAGCAGGCAGGCAAAGCCTGGGGCCAGGTCTGTGCCCTGCACAGCAGGACGCAGCCCAAACCACCGCGGTGGACACGCAAGGGGATGGAGAGGAGCACCAGGGCTCAGCTGGGTGCCCAGCGCTGCTCAGCACCCCAAGGTGCCCTTGTGGGAGCGTGGCAGGCTTTCGAGGTGTCATTTTGCTGCTGATGAGAAGTGATAGGCAAGGAGACACAGCTCAGATGAAGGGGACAGCTGGGAAGCAACCGGAGCGGGTGCTGGAGCAGCAGCGTCGGTGCCGACACCATCCCCCGGCTGCAGGCGAGCAGGACTTGCTCTCTGCCCAGATTCCTGCAGGGCAGGGGCAGGGTGCCAC
>NW_008619934.1:5136-6601 GCF_000691845.1 Merops nubicus | reverse complement strand
GGCAGGACAGATCCAGCCCCAGCAAGGATAGGGGACTGCATGGAGGGGCCAAGCCCAGCCCCTTCCCTGAGTCTGCTGCACCCATGGGTGATGAGGAGGGGAGCGATGGTCCTCGTGGGTGCTGGCTCTGAATCATTTATCAATCTTCATAAATATGCAGATGAGCAGCGGGGCTGGGAGCCCTCTGCCTGACGGCGTTAATTATTTAACGCGGAGGAGATGCTGGTGGTGCGCATTGCCCGCTGCCTGCACGGCACGTGGCTCAGCCCCGGCCCCAGCGCCCGCCAGCCTGGGCTGGGTGCTGCCTCCTGCCTTCCCCCCTCCAGCCCTAGAGACCCCCGAACCCCTGGGACCCCCTCACCTCTGGAACCCCACAAACCCTCACAAACCAGGTCGTTCGATCCCTTTCTCCACCACCCCTTGAAAACAAATGGGCCGAGCTCGGCGCTCGCTGCCATAAAGCCACGCTGCGCTAATGCGCTTTCATTAAGTGGGAGCGATCTAATGATAATAAAATGGCACATTTAACATTAAAACATTTAACTTGACTCCTAAGCGAGTGTGTCTCTCTGCGCTGTTCCAGCTCCATCTTCATGAGGCTGACAAAGCTCCTTAATTTGTTTCTGGGGAGCGGATGCTCGGCAGAGACAGCTTGGCACCACGCGGCACCGGATATGGGGTACCATGACACTAGGATATGGGGCTGCAGGGGTGCTGGGATGTGGGGATACTGGCTGGCAGGATGCAGGGGTGCAGGGATGCAGGGTGCTGGGATGCAGGTAGCAGAGGTGCAGGCATATGGGGATGCTGGAACGCTGGGATGTGAGGGTGCTGGGGTGCCAGGATACTGGCTGCAGGATCCTGACACCCGGATGCAGGGAGATGGATATCCATGGGGATGCAGGGATGCTGGCACACTGGGGTGTAAGGACACTCCAGTGCGATGCTGTGTGGGCACGGCTGGGGCCCTGCACCTACAGTGCAGCCCGGAGCACGCCGGGGAAGCGGGTGATGGCGAAGGGGGCTGTGCTGTGGGATGGCTCCTCGCCCAGGCTCAGCTCACACAGCAGCTTCCCCACCACCGGTGCCAGCTTGAAGCCGTGGCCTGAGGGAAGGAGAGGGGGATGTGGAGGGCACAGCCACCCCCACAGCCCCAGCTAGCTCTGGGGTGCCAAGGCGGGGCCGAGTGTCTTTGCCTACCTGAGAAGCCAGCCCCGATGATGATGTTTCTGAACTTGGGGTGCTGGTCCAGGATGAAGTCTTCATCTGGAGTGTTCTGGGGGAGCCGTGGGGTGAGGGGTCCAGGGTCTTCTCTTGGACCCAAGGTTGGGGGAGGAGGGCATGGCAAGGCCCACCTTAGGGTGAGTGAGAGGTTAGTACCCCAGACACCTGGGTCTCACTTCTGGTGGGGGTCTCACCGTGTAGAGGCAGGGGTCCCCCCACGCCGGGAGGGGGCCCCGCGCCG
>NW_008619934.1:4349-4990 GCF_000691845.1 Merops nubicus | reverse complement strand
AGTGGGGCTGCCGTGGTGGTAGCATACCTGGAGGGAAGTGGGTCAGGGGGGCTGGCCAAGGAATATTCCCACCACCACCGTGCCCCTCTCACCTTGACCAGCCCTGGGTACTCGAGAGCGGGCAGCCCGTAGATGCTGTGGGGGGCTTGGCTCAGCCCCAAGGTGATGAAGCAGGGACTGGCTCTGCCCACGCTGGGGTTCTCCGGCTCCTTCTCCCTCCAGTAGTAGACGTCAATGCGCAGGGGCTGAGGTCACCACATTAGCCTTGGCTGTGGCCATGGCACCCAGCGGCGCCACCAACCCTTACCTGCAGCGGCAGGTGAAGACCCAGGGGTGCCACGAGGGCACCAGTCCAAGCTCCAGCTGTGATGATGAGCCGGGGGGCTCGGTATACCCCAGCAGTGGTGGTGATGGTGAGCATGGCCCCGGGTTCAATGCGCAGCACCTTCTCCCCATCCCTCACGGTGCCCCCATGCCGGCGGAAGACGTCCTGGGTGGGGATGGTGACAGGAGATGGCTGCAGAGACGGAGCCAGGGAACCCCCATCCCTTCCCCTCAGCAGCACCCACCTGCACTGCCCGCAGCGCCCGGTCGGCGAAGAGCACCCCGCCGGTGCCATCCCACCGTGCCACCTCGCCCGC
>NW_008619934.1:3658-4141 GCF_000691845.1 Merops nubicus | reverse complement strand
ACCCCCTTGCTTTGTCCCCGGGGGAGCCCCTTCCCCACACAGAGCACCCCCTTGCTTTGTCCCCGGGAGAGCCCCTTCCCCACACAGAGCACCCCCTTGCTTCGTCCCCGGAGGAACCCAAGGTGTGCGGCACCAGCAGTGCTCAGGATGTGCCACAGCACACCCCCAGCATCCCACCAGGGCACCCCACATCAGGACAATGGGTGATGTGGGCAGGACCCATAGGGTGATGGGTGGGGAGGGTGTCAATGCCTTCATCACGCTCAGCCCCCAAAATACAGCAAGCACCATCAGCCCTGACCCCAGCGGATCGTTTAGATCCTCATTTCCTTAATAGGACTTCCTTTATAGAGCCATCGATCAGCCAGAGCCAACGGCTGCCTGCCAGGATGGCCTCATCCTGCGGGACAGGAGCCACAGCCCCCAGCCCGGCCCTGCAGGGAGGGGCTGGTCCCCGATGGGGGCTGAATCCCCGCGCCTCTC
>NW_008619934.1:483-3637 GCF_000691845.1 Merops nubicus | reverse complement strand
TGCCAGAGGCGGAAGCTGTCGGGCATCATGCGGGCGTAGAAGGCCTGGGTGTAGGCGCTGCGGGTGATGCGGCTCTGCCCGTGCGAGCTGCCCCGCGAGTGGGGCAGGAGGAACTGCAGGGCAAGGGGGATATGAGGGTGACACCGGCCACCAGCATCCCCCTGACCCCTCCAGCCCTGCCTGCACCGGTGCTGTGCCACAGAGAGCACCTGGGGACACAGCCCACGCTGCCAACCGTGGAGCTGGGAAATGGCAGGAAACCAGGGTCCTGGCACTGGGGTCATGGGATTCCTGGTGCTGGAGTCATGGGGATCCCAGCACCAGGGATATGGCAGTACTGGCACTAAGGACACAGGGGTCCTGGCACTGGAGACACAGAGATCCTGGCACTAGGGGAACAGTGATCCTGGCACTGGGGACATGAAGGTGCTGGCACTGGGGCTAGGGCTCCCAGCAGCAGTCCCTCTCCACGCCATGGCAGAGAGAACAAAGGTCTGCAGGCACCTGTCCCAGGGCGCTGGGGCTGGGGAGGCAGCACGACAGGGACACAGCAGGGCTGAGGACATGCCAGGGCTGGGGACACTGGTACCTGCTCCAGCAGGAGGGTGTCCTTGTGGCGCTGGGCCAGGTGGTAGGCAGCAAAGGAGCCCTGGATGCCAGCCCCGATGACGATGGCATCGTAGGTGGCCTGGTGGGGCTGGCTTGTGGCAGCCATGTCTGTCCTTGTCCCCTGTCCCCGTTCTCGCAGGCAGCTGGGAGCCAAGCCAAGGGGAGGGATGGGGCAGAGTCCGGCTGAGCAGAGCAAATGGCAAAGCCTTGGCTGCCCTCCAGCCTCAGCAGGTCCAATGGGGGCCACATCCTTCCCAACCCTCCGGGCTAGCCAGGCAGGACCATCCCCATCCCCCAGCCAGCACCAGCACCCGGCCCCGGGGGAAGACAGCTCGCCCGGCAGCGATGGCAGAGCCGGCAGCGTGGGGGTTCAGCCCCCTCCTTCCCCAGCCGCCCCCACACCGCTGCCGATGGGTGTTTTGATCCCTACTTGACACGTGACTCGTGGCACTTGGCACAGGATACATGGCACCCTCTCCTTGCCCTGGCCCCAGCACGGCTCAGGACCCACCAGGACCAGCCCCCAGCCCCACGGCGCTGCTGTTGAGATCAGAGTGAATGGGTGGGATCAATGTGATATAAAATTGTTTCCAGTACGTGCCCCTTTCTCTGCCCACTGCTCAGCGCCAGCTCCGGCTGCAGGGCGGTGTGGGGCTCAGGAACACTCCCACTTGTGTGCCGATGGGAAACCCCCGGCTCGCTTCGAGGCAAACAGGTTTTCTTTCCCTCCAGCACAATTTATTATGGCCATAAACAATTTTGTTGTCATCTTTTGTTGTCGCTGTTATTTTTTTAGCAGGAGATAGGCGTGATTTAGGGCTCCCCGGAGCAGCCGGGATGCGGCGCAGAGCCCCACGCCCCACTGGCGCTGGGGGGATTTTGCAAGCCTGCAAAATTTTGGGGTGGGATTTGGGGTTTGGAGACGCTCAGTGATGCCTCGAAAGGAGGATAAAGCAGGCAGGGGTTGCCAGTTTTGCCCACTGGCGCCACTGCCCCGCGCTGCCTGACAGCTAATTAGGGGAATTAATTTACTCTGGCTTTTGTGGTGTAAAAGGCATTATTTACTGGTTAATTGTCGTTATTACAAAATGTTAAATATCATTATTTATTTTGCTGCTCGCCTCTGGTGATGGATGAAGCATCGGGGAGCGTGGGAGGCCCATGCCAGGCAAGGGAGGGGTGATTTCCAACCCCCCCCAACTGCAGTGCCCAGCTGGATCACGGGCACACCCTGGCATCGTGAAAAGGCAGAACCAGCAGCCGACAGCGATGGGGAGGTGAGAGAATGAGGAGGGGGAGCACAGATGAAGGCTGGGCTTCCCCCAGGTCCCTCATCACACCGCTGCCCAGGACCACTAATGCAACGAGTGTGTGCTGATCTCAGCATCCCCGCAACGCCCAGGGCTCTGCAGCGTGCGGAGCCCCATTAAATCAGCACATCCTCCCTTGCCTTTGATGTTACAAATAATTCACCAATTTCCCCAGGTTCCAGCTTGCTTTTTTTTTGCTTTGAACAGCCCCTCTACCTGCTCTTCCTTTTTTTTTTTTTCTGGGAAGATGAAGAATAATTAATTATCCGTGAAACGTTAAATGGTAAAAATGAACTCCTCTGCCGTTAAAGGCGTGTTAATAGATCTGCCTGGAAAAGCCTCACCTGTGCCACTGTGAAGCTGGGGAGGCTGTCAGCAGGGTGCAGGGATGGTTGCCTGTGCTGGAGGGGATGGCCATGCCCCAGCAGGTGGGATATGTCCCCTCCAGCGCTGAAGACCATCCCCAGAGCTTGGTGAGACCCCTCAGGCCATCACTTTCATTGCATAGAAGACCCAAACGGCGGCTGATTCCAGGCGTTGGGGAGGTCTACACCCCCAGGCCCCAGAAAGAAGCTGCATGCGCTCTTCTTGCCTTGGGGGCAGTTTCTGGGGGTCCTCTCCCCAGCCCTGTACCTGGTCTCTAGCATCTCTGCTGCTATCCTCTTGACCTGGGTTTAAATTAACCAGAGGCAATGTTCACGGCAGGGAGAAATCCATTTCCCAAAGCAGCCGATGCAGGTCAGGAGAGCTGCGCTGCGAGCACAGTAAAAATGAAATATTCCCTGTGTGGGCTGGGTGGATGGATGGGAATGCTCAGGGCTGGCACCAGCACGGAGAGGGTGTGATATGGGCTTGAGGAACAGCCCTGAATAGGATGTGGGAGCTGCTCCGACTCCGATGTGACTGGGTGGAGAATTAGGGAATGAGTAGCTTTGGCCAAGGGCAGGCAGGTTTCAGCAGTGGCTTGCTGCCTGTTGAGCTCTGCACCCATTGCACTCCCTGCACCCATTGCACCCACGGCACCCACTGCACTCACTGCATACTGGGATGGCAGCTGAAGTGTCACAAAAGCCCAAGATCAGCCTTCCAAGCGCTTCACAACAGCCCGTGCCAGCCTCATCCTCCAGCAAATACAAACCAGCATTTAAAACAGAATTAGGGAGCAGTGCTGCTCCCTGGGGAGCTGAGGCTGTGTGGCTGTGGGGACTGTGGGGGCCTCCCTGCCTGGCTGGCGC
>NW_008619934.1:0-451 GCF_000691845.1 Merops nubicus | reverse complement strand
AAAGCAGAATTAGGGACGAGTGCGGCCCCCGGGGGAGCTGAGGCTGTGTGGCGGTGGGGACTGTGGTGTCCTCCCTGCCTGGCTGCAGCACGCCAGCCCCGGCTGTGCTCACCCCCCTCTGCCCCCCTGGCCCTCACCATCCTCCATGCTTTGAAGGCATCTGCAGAGGGTTTGTTTGCTTTGTGTCAAAACCAACGGCTGCTGAAGGCAGCCCCTCATTAGCAGTCCAGGTACGTGCCTGGGGAAGCGTCGGGTAGATTAAAATTATTTGAATATCATAATATTAGAAACTTCAGTTTAGCCTCAAAATGCTCATCTTCCAAGCCCTACCAGGGCTTTGGTGCATTAAACATTGATGGAGCTACCGGTGGATCAAAGTTTCGGGTTTAGCGTTGGAAGTTCTCTGCAGGAGTGCCGGCTGCGCCCCCCCAGCACCGCAGCCCCCCCGGGG
>NW_008619933.1:0-992 GCF_000691845.1 Merops nubicus | reverse complement strand
TGGGCTCTAGACCCTTCCCCATTTAGCACTAAATCTCAGTATCATCAGGACACTCATACCAGCAGTTTTATTTTGAGTGTCATTTCTTGTTATTATTGAATTTCATATTGATGCAGTTCTCCTGAAAGAGAAGTCCCAAGTTGAGCTGAATCTCTCTTGACTGTTAGGACCTATAATGCCCTTGTAAGGAACAGGTTAAAATGTTGGGAATTTCCACCAACTTTCACAGCAGCCTTTGAAGCAAGTTTTAGGTTCTTTGTGTGCTACGTCTCCATTCAGACTCATTTCTAGCAGTGGTATCTGGCACTTGAATTTGATGGGGCAAATCCATTATTATCCCATATCAAAACAAATTTGTAGCAGCTTGGAGGTTTGAAAGTCTTCCACATCTACAGCTAGATTAAATTGCCAGTCAGTGCTACACATACACCCTGACCACACTCTAGGTAAACCAAAAACCAAAGGAGATGAGTTGAGCTGACACTTGAAGATGCCAGATAGCTTCCATTGATTGATTTTCTCCAGTCTGGAGATGGTTACAGGCAGATGAAGGAGTGGATAGACTCTTTTGCTCAAGTTCAAACACAAATCCTAAAAAGAAGCTGAGATCTTGATCAATGGCAGGGAAAAGTTGATGGTGATAATTTCCTGTAATCTTCCTGACATCACCCCTCAAGCTTTTGCTGTCAAGAGAAGGATGTGAATCTAAGTCATTGATGGTGCCAGATACAGCCACTAAAGCTCCAGAAGGAGCCTCAGTGGCACTGGCTGTTGCATAAACATACAAAATTTTGGTGCTTCTTCACTTCAGAGTAAATTCCATCACAAGAATTGCAAGCCTAATTTTATTTTTTTTAAAAAAAGGAGGAATTAAGACTCTTATCAAGAGGTCCCAGAGCCATGAGCTGGTGGGACTCCAGGGCCACGTTCTTATTCCCATCATGGAAGAACAGAGCTCCATAAACCTCAACTGGTGTTGAGGAAATGTTCTT
>NW_008619932.1:3598-4406 GCF_000691845.1 Merops nubicus | reverse complement strand
CACCCCTCTACATCCCCCTCTAACTCTGTTTTTGCTTGTTGCACACGAGCCATCCAGTGGGGTTGGACAGGAGTCCTTCTCCACGTGGGACACAGTGTTGGGAGCCCTAAAGTACACTGGAGTTCACGCAACCCAGCCCATAAAGAAGTATACATCTTACCATCACTACAGGCCCAGATCAAACCAGCCGGTGTGTCAACAGAGGTAACAGAGCAATCATTACGGGGTGCAAAATTTGTACTTACCACCTTGTATTTTATTTTTTGATTCTGGCACAGACAGCCCATTTTTAGGGTGATATAAACTGGCCAATAGTATTCAACCCAATTATGTTGTTTCCAATTAGAACAATTTATCACATTTTGGCAAGACCACAATGCTGACTTGTTTGATACTGGAGCAAAAGAAAATCCCTTGTCAAACAGTGTAAAACCCTGGGGGCCATTGTCAGATCCAAACCAGGATGTATTTAAAAGTTAATTATATTGCAGAATGTTGGATGCTCATCCCCAAGGCTGCATATCAGTTGTACCCCATACCACTACAGCACATCCAATGCAGCTTATTGCAATACAATGACAACAGTTGTCATAACCAAAGTCAGAATTTTTAAAAAAAGAAAAAAGAATACAAGTACATACAAAACTTCAAGCAATTAGTTCCCAGTATAGCAACAATTGCTCCTGAGTCTTTTGCAACTTTCCACTTCTCGTTGCTTTGATCCTGAAGTGGCATTGGTGTGTGCAGGTTGTGTATGCAGCATAAGTGACAATACCATTGCAACCCCACCCCGTGATACAAGCTCCTC
>NW_008619932.1:0-3045 GCF_000691845.1 Merops nubicus | reverse complement strand
CGGGCCCGGGCGGCGGCGCGGGGTGCTTCAGAGCGCGGCAGCGCAGGAGCGCGCTGCAGGGTCCTAGTGCCAGCCTCTTCCAAGGATTCCCTTGGTTTCTAGACTCCTAAAAGAGGAGGCCAGGTGCAGCTAGTCCTAATACCAGACTTGGTCAACAGCTTATGTTTGAAGGTGGCTACACACAGCCCTATCAGGGGTGATGTTTGCCTGCTTCAGGGTACTGCTAAGGAGTTTCACTGAGACAATTTTGTAATGTCAGTGTTTGATACATGGCTGACAGGGGTCCTCCTGTTGAGTCATGAGATTTAGAGTGTATCCCTTGCGTTCTAGACTTCCTTAACCTAGGTGCACCTAAATCCACCCTTAGTCCCAGTCTTGGTCAATGGTTTATGGCTAAGGATTATAAGTATGTAGTCATTTAGTAGAGTCAATCTTTGCCTGTTTCCTGAGCCATGCTAAGGACGTTCACTGGGACAGTTTAGCAAAGTTGCAGAGATAAGTAATTTATTAAGGGAACATATATATCAAGTCTGGAATTGTCATTGATCAGTACACTTAACTGCAAAAATCAAGCTCATTAGTAATTCCCAGGTAAGATCCAATGAAGTCAAAGGTGCAAGTCTTACCAAGGAGATGTCTCTGCTTGGGGAAGGGAGAGTCTGTGCCCATCAACCCATCCAGAGAGCTGAAAACTGTTCCTTAGATATAGAGGATTCTAAAGACTAAATTTGTGCCTATTGATGAGGTGGGACTGCATCATATCTCACATGCTGATTGGCTCCTACTATGCTAATAGTGTTATTAATTAAGAGAGAAGGGGGAAGGAAAGCTAACACTTGCTACAGATGTAGAGAGCTCCTGTGGTTCTGTTGGTACAACCTCTGACAATTCAACCTGTTCTCTGGCTGTATTGATACAAAACCTTTGCCTCATCCCAGCAGTTGCAGTAATAAAACTTCCAGCATCTGTGCTGTGTCTTGGCCAGATAAGCACAAAGCTCATCCTTCCACCCCTTCTCATTGTCAGTTAAACAAGTGCACTAAATTAGCCTGCATTTCTGCCTAGAGCTGGAACAAGATAAGCATGCTAACTGGCCTGAATTCCTGTTACACCAAAAGCAGGGCATCTTTCCCACACCAGCTTTATTGTGAATGTAATGGAGTAGTGGAGGTCAGTTTATACATGTCTCATTTACAAGCATAAGATTTCTTGATTTGTGTTAGAGGAAGAACCCGTTTTGTTTAAATATGTTTTCCCTTTTCTTTTCTTACATGTTCAGAGTTGAAAGCAACATTGAAAGCGTGATCCCTTACACACTAAAATCAGAATCTATAACCAACGGTCCCTGCTAGCATTGCAGATCTCATCAGTTCAGACCAATTTATTGCAGTGTGTTGTATGCTGCATAACAGAAAGGTAAAAAAAAAAAAAGATATTTTACTTTATATTCTCTGAAAAAACAGTATAAAAAAAATACTGAAATGGCCTTTGCATAACACAGCAGCTTCTGCTGCTGAGTAGGCAGGCTGTGCTTCTGAGCTAACTAGGGTTTTATTGTGGTTGATGGCCTCATTCCCAAGTATAATTAATGGTGGTAATGAACACAGACATGAATGTAGAGAAGATCATTGTGACTAAAATTTACCCTAGGAAACACTTTATCTACTGTATTATTTCTTCTAGAAAAGCTGCCTAGGAAATAGAAATACAACCGTTTTCCTGAGGTAAGCAGATTTGTCTGCAGAAATGCTGTGGCTAACTTACCAGAAGTGAATGTGTATGTCACTGATGTAAATCTACTGGGTTAGAACTCCCTTATGCAGTCTAGTGGTAAAGTGAAGTGGTTTATTAATGAAAGGAAAATGGAGATTGGTGTGGTTTGGGGTATCCACTCTGAAGCCTGAAGTTCCAACACAATAAAAAGCTGCAAAATAAATGTTTTGTTAAAATGTGGGCTAAAAAAGGTGGGCATTCTTGTTATTGTTGTTTCTCTGTTGTCTTGTCATCACAATACTCTATTTTACACTCTCTAGTCTTGTGTGGGTTTCAATTCTCATTCAATTAACCCAAGATTCATCTATTTCAGTATGGTTCCATGTCTTAATTTCTAGGTCTTCCCTTTTAACAGCATCTACAGTCAGCTTTGTAACAGGCATGAGCTTGCTTTCTGCTTTCCTGGATTCCCACCCACTTACACCCACAGTTATATTAATTCTTTTAACATCCCGCTCCTCTGCGGACAGGCTCCGGTTTGTGCTTTTGTCTTCTGCTCTCCATCCATGCCCTGCTGTAACACAGCTAGTACTTTGTTGTGTGTGAGACCTGAAATGATGAGCTCAGACACTCAGCCATCACGACAGCATGCCTCAAAAGCCCTGTCACCAAGCAGTTAGGCCACTAACCTCCAGGTAGGTTCCCAACGGACCCTACTTGTCATTTGGAGAAAGATGTCAGGGAGAAAAGAAAAAATGACAGGATGAACATCATGCTTGTATTTTTATAGTGTGCATCAGTAAGATACATTTCCTCTGTTATAGCAAATGGTTGAAAAAAAAGGTGGGTCATAGAAACAGATTTCAAAATTCATTTATCTGAACTGACATTTTTTTTTTAACGACCTACAATTTAAGCCTTTTTCAGGAGGAAAAGGAAAAAAAAAAACAAAAACAACAAAATCAAAAACTTCTGAATGATGCCCTGTGTAGGAGGATTGGTTAACACTCACTTAAGTAGATTCAACATTAGATGCTTTATTCTTTCTGGCTTTCAGACCCTGTGCAGTAGAGGAGCATGGTAGTTTTACATGGGAATATGTATGTCTTTATGCATAGCAGCATGTATGTCTTTAAGCGTAACTAATTTTCTTATCAGCCATACTATGCTGTAATCTTTTTAGGTGATGTGGGTATATCTAACACACTGAGTTAATGGAACACAGCTCTCAATAACAAGCAAAACTAATGTAGACAGAAGGGTGGAATTCTTTTTTACTAACTTCAGATTCCCAGTAATTATCTAAAAATAATAGAATCATAGAATCATAGA
>NW_008619931.1:0-5186 GCF_000691845.1 Merops nubicus | reverse complement strand
TGGCCTAGAGCAGGTAGCGGGGCCGTGGGGTGGCGGACGTGGCGTGGCATGTCTCAGCTGGCCGGAGCACGAGGCTGCAGCCCCCGGCGCTGGGGTTTGGGGTGCGGTGGGAGCTGCAGTGGGTGGCACTGGTATGGCTGGCTGGGGGGGGGGGGTGGGGGGGGGGGGGGGGCGGGGGGGAATGCCTGTACAGAGTAGATACTTAGTTAGGGAGCTCCTGGCCCTGCCGAGGTGCTGTGGGAGATGAATGATGTGTCGATTTCGCTGGCCACTGCTTCTGCAGCCCAGGCCCTGCCTGCCCTCGCTGTGGTTTCTTCTCCTTTCTTGGCAGTGCTCGAGGCATTTGGTTTTCTCAGATAATTCGTTTTTCTGCCTGGGGGAGTGATTTGATGAGTTTGTTACATTGGGGAATTTGTAGCTTCAGGAGCATGGCTTTCTAAGGATACGGTGGCACGTTTGTGTTTTGAGTTAGCAGCTTCAGCACGTTCTGGAAAGGAGCTGAGAGAGCAGAGAAGGACCACGGGCTCTATTACACAGAGAAGTAGCTTTAGACCTTTGCGAAGACTAATGGATTGTGAACTGGTCCATGGTATCTTGGTGATGAGATGAGCTGGCAAAACGGGAAGGTAACCCAGCGGTGCGTGTAACACAGAGCAAAGAAAATGCCAAGGAACTTTGGAGGGATTCACTAAATTATGTGACATTCAAGATGTTACAGAAGAGTTGCACAAAGCCTTTGACATACTGGGGATAGACGGGGGAACAATAACCTTTTGACCGCTGTTGTCATCTGTGGTCATGTTACAGAAATGCCAGGAGAAAGCTTTGTCTCTTTGAGGGTGTAGAAGAAGAGGAGGCTCCCCCGCCCCGCCGGCTCTCGTCAGCCATATGGCGTTTGTGACAAACCTGTCTTGACAGGCGGGGGAGCCAGCAAGTGTCCTTTGGCCCCCCTGACCTCGTATAGAATCACGCATCAGAGAGTATTAAATTGCATCATGTATCCTTGAGCGAAAGGGGAGGCTTTTTCCTCACCCTGTGGCCGTTGTGCAACTGTTGGAAGGAACGCGCTGAGCTTCTCCCATGTGTGTCGCCAAGCACTAAATGGAGTGTAACTCAGCGCGTGGAAGAAAGGCCTCCGTGCTGTCACCATCAGTTTGGGCTGCATGGGTCAGTGGGTGATGACGAGGAGGCAGAACTCGTGTTTATGAAAAGATGGGGAGAGGAGGATGCTGCCGTTATGGAAATCCGTCACGAATTCTGTGGATGCCGTGCTCGCGTTTTGAGAGTGTAGGGGAGGCAAGAATGGAAAGCCTGCAGAGGCAAAGGGTGACTAGAAGGTCATTGCACGAAGGGGGGACAGACACGTCAGGAGAGGGAGCAGACTTGTTCTGAGTAATAATGCAGCAAAGGGTTAACTGTTTTCTTCTGTTTAGCCTCTGGGACTACAGGAAAGCCAGAAAGGGAAGGCAGCCCCTCTGGTAAGGGGAGTGCTGGGGCTCAAGGTGTGTGATGAACCCTGGGAACTTGCTGCTGCCAGATGTGGAGGCAGAATTGTCATGGGCTTGCCACCACGCCTGCTGTACTGATGAGGCAGGTCCAATTATAGCTGTGCTGGTGGTTAAGCCGTGGGCTGTGGGCCGGAGGCAGCGCTGCCGGCTCGCACCACGTGAGGTGAAGCTGGTCACGCCCCCGGGTTCCTGAGAACAGGGCGAGTTCTGCCACAGCTGAGCAAAGGGGCTGCTGAGCATGGAGAGCATCAGCAGCCGATTGTGGTTTGACCATTACACTCCAAGCTCTTTCCTGATGATGAGGAAACCAGCAGCTTTGTGCAGAAGCTGCCTGTGGTCCCTGAAAACGCAGTGAGGCAGAGCACTTGGCTGCAGAGGCAGCGTTTGTCTCGGACCTTCCCCGTGGTGCTTCAGAGGCGCGAGGGGTTTTCAGGAGCTGGCGCTGCGGGTGTTGGGGTGCTGGGTGGGGGGGCTGCAGGATCTCTCCCAGCAGCCCACCCCGCTCCGTGCCGGGCGCAGCACCCGCTCGCTGTTGCACTGTTGGCCTGCTGCAAGAATTTTTGCCAGCATCTTAACAGCTGTCACTCGAGGCACCCCCTGTTCATCTGTGCCAGGGGACTCTGTGACCTGCTGGGCTCCTCCTCCTGGCAGCTCCCTTATCTGTTCTGTCCCTCAGTCCAGGCTCCCTCTCCCTGCTGTGCCAAGTGGGATTGGGAGCTCTCTCTCTGGAGCCGGGGCTGCCTGCTGTCAGAGAACGCTGTCATCCCTTCTCCCAGCCCAGAGGCCACTCTCTGGTGAACAGCACGACTTAATACTGGGAGTAACTGCTTAGGAGGAGCCAGCAAATGCTTGCAGCAGCCGGAGACACTAACTGAGACAAGGCCTGGAAGGCCCCAACTGAAACCTCTAGGCTTCTGAGGGGTGGATGCCCTGTCAGTCACGTAGGCAAGATTTGAGCAGGGCAGAGGGATGAGTGGGGCCCGCTGGAGTGCCCAGAAGTGCTCCTGGGCAGAGAGAGAGTCTCAGTGACTGCAAGGTGCTTTGTTTTTTTGTGGTGGTTAGGGGTCTGAAGGTAAGGCAGTCCCTTGCCTCCCACCTCGTGTCTGACCACGGGGCATGCACAGAGCTTTCGTCCTGGGAAGGTGTCACATTGGCAGTGGGTGGTGGGAGTCCAGAACCTGCTCTTCTCTCAGGGCTTTTGTAGGATGAAGCAGGTCCTTACAAAGCCTCCCCAGAAGCTGAGGCCCTTCCCCAACTTGAGTTGCAAGAATATTGAAGCAGGAGGTGAGTGAGGCAACCTGGTGGGGTGTCTGAGTCAGAGCTGGAAATAGACTCCAGGAGTCCCGATGCTTTGTCTTCCTCTGACCACAAAGCTGCCTTTCTCCCTGCCTTCCACCTTGGAGGGAGGTTGTTCAGGTCTTGCTCAGCATAACGTGGAGGTGGAGGAGTTGCAGTGGGAAGTTGTGTGATTGCTAGTGTCGGGGCTGTTTGCTTGGCCAGGTCTTCCTCAGGAAGCACCTGGGAAGCTGTCCTCTGTCTCCTCCCAGCTTGCTCATGTTAGAGAGTTGTTTTTTGGGGTGTCAGTGAAGTGGAGCCCAGTGAGGTTGCCTCTCTGGGGAGCAGCATGTTGGTGACAGATGCAGCCGGGCTGCAGGGCGACGTCAAAGGCGCACTGGGGGCGAGTTCTCCCCTTGCTGCCTGCTCCCAGGTCTGATACACTTGAGGCAGCTCTCAGTCCTAGACATGTCCACAGGCAGAGCTGGAGGCAGGTCCACCAGCTAAGTGCATGTGGCTCCTTTGATGCTTAGCGAGGTGCTGGGACCTGGCCAAGCTTTCCCACTGCCATGCCAGTGCACTTCCTGGCATCTCTCTCCACAGCCGTGCCTGCCTAATGATCTGGGGGTCTCTGGTTCACTCTCTTTATCTCCTTTCTCCAGGGGTGAAAGATGGAAGCTGGACTGTGCTGCAGCTTGTGGAAGCCCTGGGGTAAGAAAAGCCTTATACCTGTTATACATTGCTTAAGAGCCTGGCAAGGGAGATTCCCACAAGGAAGGATGGAGAGAAGGAGCAGTGTGCTCGCCCAGGTCAAGCCAGCTTCAGTGCTGGCAGACACACCACAGCACGCAGGTCAGCGGGCGTGTTGAATGCTCACAGCACAGGGCCTGGGCAGTGCTTTGCCCTGTCCCAGGACTTGGGAGCTGTTTGGGAAAGGGCAAGGCCAGGACTATCCCTGGCAGGAGCTGCCTGAGCACAGAGCTGCACATCACCATGTCTTGAGGTGGCTGGCACGAGGCTTTTGCTTCTGTCTCCGAGCTGTCATGGCCTGGGACAGGTGGAGACGATGCAAGAACAATGTATTTGGTCCAACCTGAAAACTTGGATTTGTTGCTGCGTGGCTCTGGGGCTGGGTGCACACATGCAGCACAGTCAGGGGAAGAGCAGTCTGCTCCCACTCTGCCGGCAAGTCAGGCAGGATTAGGCCACTGTCCCCCTGCCTGGAGAGCAGCAGCTCAGTGTTTTCATAATGTGTCTGCTCAGGATGTGCTTCCTGCTTGGGTGTCCCTGCTCACAACAGGCCTTTTGGGCTTTCTCCTGGCTTGGGCTAGGTCTTGTCTGGAGAACACAGATCCTCGGACGCGAGGGCGAGGCATCCAGCTGCTGTCACGGGTCCTGCTCCAGTGTTACTCCCTGCTCCAGGAGAAGGAAGGTAAGGGCTGCTCTGGGCGCATGAGTGGCTCCTGGCAGGTTAGGAGCAAAGCCTGTGCCTCTCGACTGTTTGTCCTGTAACTGGCAAAGGAATTGATTTAGCACCATTACAGCTTTGTCCACGTCTCTCAAGAGTCAAAGTCCAGCGAGGGCATGTGGCCTCACACTGCAGGTCTTTGCCAATCTCACTACACAGTTTGGGTCGCTCCCTGAACACGCCAAAGCCCTGGGATGCAGCGGGTGCCCCTGGCAGTGTGTGGGCGTTGCACACCCAGGCGTGCTCAGCACCACGTGGGACACATCTTGGAGACACATCTGTGTGGCAAAATCCTTGGGTGGTGATTCAGTGCAGGAAACCATGGTTCATAAAGCGAGTCACACCTCAGCCCTGAGGCCGGCCCAGATCAGCTCTAGGGGAAGCCTTGGACCTGGGGAGGAGAGGAGATCAATGTAAGGATGAGATTGGCATGGAGGACCAGGGTGGGGAGAGGCCGATGCCCCGTTCATGAAGGCAGGGACAAGGTTTGGCTGTGTTAAATGCCCCATAGCAACTGGCTGGCAGCGGAGGAAGCCCGTAAGTGCTGCTGAAATTTGACTTGGCCTGGGGGCCTTGCTGATGGGTAGCTGAACCTGTGCCAGCAGGCGGGCAAGGCATGGGGGCCCAGCTAGCAAGTGAGGTAGAGGAAGGGAAGGGTGGAAGTAAAAGGTACTTAGTCCTTGGCATTTGTCTCTCTGTAAGTCTCAGACTGGTGGCAGGCAGGGCTGAGAGCGGCAGTGCAGAGAGAATACACACACAGACTAGCTACTGGTGTCCTGAGTCAGGTCTGATGACTGTAACGGGGATGGGGGTCCCCCAGTGCGGCAGCCAGAGGTGGGCAGGTTCAGTGGGGCTGCCTGGCAGAGTCAGGCCATCTAACCTGTGAGCTGGCTTAGAGCCAAGTCGCCAGGAGCTGTGGAGGAGGGGGGGCAGAG
>NW_008619930.1:2341-3439 GCF_000691845.1 Merops nubicus | reverse complement strand
CCTTTCCAACCAGAGTGATCCTGTGATCCCTCCCCGGGCCCGTGGGCGCTGTCAGAAGCACCGAGTCCACACCCAGGTCTTTGTCCCAGCACCACGAGCAGGGCTTTGGCCATGGGTGTTTGTGGGCACCAGGGGCTTTTCCCAGCCAGGACGTTGTCATGGACGTGATGTTGTCCACATCCTCACCCCCCCACCTCCCTGCTTGAAGCACAGGTGCTGGATGAAAGGTGCTTTGGTGTGGCCGTTTGCTGCCTCCTTGTTTCAGCTTTCCTGGAGGAGCTGTTTAGTGAGAAGAGGTTTTTTTGCTGCTTTAGGAGCTGCTCGGCTGGAGGAACAAGTCTGTGCCTTAAAGGAGGAGCTGGCTGAGAAAAAGGCTGCGGTGCAGGAGCTGGGTGAGGACCCTGGGGCTCACCCCCAGCCTAGCTCCCATCTCACAAGTGTTTCACCCCCACATAACTCCCAGCTCCCCCAGAATCGCTCAGGTGTGGAGGATGAGCCACCTTTGTTGCTGTGCCCAAACGTCACCCAAACAGCACCAGCGTGGGCTACTGGGGAATTGGGGTCGCAGCCCTCCCCCCAGAGCTGCCTCCCCCTTGCCAGCACCTGTGGAGGGTGTGGGGGTCCCTCCAAACCACCCCACCTGGGAGCTTCCCCCCCTCCTGCCCAGCCTGGCCCAACGCCGCGGTGTCTCTGCCCAGAGGTGAGCAGGAGGACGCTGCTGGAGGACTTGAGGACCACGATGGTGGCCAGGAAGGAGGTGCTGGAGCTGGAGGAGAAGGTGCAGCTGCTCACCAGCCAGCGGGACAGCCTGGGCCAGGAGCTGGACGCCACCACCATCGAGCTGCAGAAGGAGAAGGCCAAGGTGGCGAGCGTCTGGAGGCACCAGGAGGTACTGTGGGACCCTTGGCAGGCTGTGGGTGCAGGCTGGGCTCCAGGGGGTGCTGCGTGGTGGGAGGGCGGTGGGGAGGGGGGGCAGCAGCCCCACATGAGCTCACCCCCTTGTCCAGGCTCTGCAGGCCAAGCAGAAGGTCCTGCTGGAGCAGCTCGACAGCCTGGACCAGGAGCGGCAGGGGCTGGCAGGGCGACGCGGGGCGGACC
>NW_008619930.1:0-2253 GCF_000691845.1 Merops nubicus | reverse complement strand
GGGACAGGGCTGTGTCCTGAGGGTGACAGGAGCCACCTGCTGCCCCGACCCCACCCACGGCCAGTTTTCCCCAGAGCGGGACTCTGTGACCTGGTGGGACATTGCCCTGTGGCCACCTCCTCCCAGGAGCCCCTGGGGAAGGTCCCTCTCCCTCAGCCCAGTGCAGACTGGTCTCCACGGGGTTCAGGGAGCAATTCCTCTGGCTGCTTCCACCTTCCCAGACACCCAGCATCCTTCATGGTTGGTCCTGTGGCTTCCCTCCTTACAGCTGAGCCCTGCACCTTGTCCCTGCCCACCTCCCACCGCCGTGCGCCACCCTCGTGCCACGAGGAGAAGGGGGGAGCTTTCCTCGGTGGGGATCCAAGGACTCCCACGGGATTCCCACCACAGGGAGGTTTGGGAGAGAGCTCTGCAAACCTCAGCACCTCCCTACTGGACCCCACAGGAGCTGCTGGACACGCTGCAGCAGGAGAAGCTGAGCCTGGAGCAGTCTGTCTCAGAGCTGCAGGACAACATCTCCAAGCTGGAGGAGCAGGAGCAGGAGCTGAAGGAGCGGGAGAAGCTCCTAGTGTTCTTCCCCGAGCTCCACAGCCCCACTGAGATGCAGCTGGAGAGTAAGGGAGCAGGCAGCAGTGCCAGCTTTCCCCACGGGTGGGCTGGGGATCCCCCAGGAGATCCTGCTGGCCCCCTGGGAGACCCTGCCAGCCCCAGCCGCTCCAGCATCACTTGTACAATGCCGTTTGTCCCAGGGGTGGCCGGGAAGGGCTCAGCCCTGGGCTGGGTGAAGCCGCTGCCACCTCAGCACCCCTCCCGAGGTGGGTGCTGCTCGTGCCACCTCCAGGCCAGGAAAGCAAGCAGGGCCAGGGCACGGGCAGAGCTTTGCCCTCACGGTTCCAGCTGCCCGGCTGCTGCCTGGTTGGCACAGGCTCCTTTCCAGTGGGCAGCCACCCTGCTCGGGAGGGAGGCGGGAAGGAAAGAGGGGAGAAAAGCTGCTGCCAGCTCCTCTGGCTCTTGCTGCATGGCCACTGTGTTTGCCTGCAGGCAGCGGGAGCTTGAGCGAGGACATGGAGAGGCAGCTCCGGGCCAACAGCATCCGGATTGGCATCCTGGAGCAGGAGAACACACGGCTCGGCTCGGCGCTGGCCAGGCTGAGGGCGGCTGCAGAGCAGGGTGTGCTGAAGGTGACCATCCAGCCCGGGGCAAGCTGCCCCACCAGCACCCCACAGCCCCCTGGCGCCGTCCCACGTCTCCTGGAGATGGGTCCCCTGCCCGTGGGCCCCTGCAGAAAAGGCTGTGGGTAGCCAAGGGCCGTGGGTCATCTTGCACAGTGTCCCCCGTGACCCAGCAGGTGCTTCCCTGGGGCTGGGCTGGGTGAAGGGGCTTCCAGAAGGGCGGGGGCTGCAATCTCACTGTGCCACAGCCCGATCCTGCCTTAGGGAGCCCATCTCGGCCTCAAGGCATCTGAGCCAGGTGCTCCCTGTGGATGCTTTCCAAGCCAGAGAGCCCAAGCCAATGCTGGGGCCCTGCAGCAGGCACGGTGCCCATGGCACAGGTGGAGCCACACCTGCTCTGGCACAGCCCTGGTGCCAGATTGCAGCCCGGGCAGTTCCTGGGAGACTCTCGCTCCCTGGGAACAAGGGGCACAGCCAGGGCAGCAGCGGGGCTGGCACCAGCTGGGCATGGAGGCTGCTCAACACCCCCTTCCCCTGGGCCATGCTCTCCTGTTTGGAGCAGCTCTGTGGGTTTGGGGTGTGCCCGCCCCATCCAGAGCAGGGCCCGGGCTCCAGTGCCACCAGGAGGTCAGCCTGGCTGAACTGGGGTTGGCAGGGGAAGGCACTTGGCAGAGGTGCCAGGGCTGGTTCCCAGCTGCTTTCCCTGGGCCCCATTGCAATGGCTGCCTGG
The DNA here is from genome assembly GCF_000691845.1 of Merops nubicus. Taxonomy (NCBI): domain Eukaryota; kingdom Metazoa; phylum Chordata; class Aves; order Coraciiformes; family Meropidae; genus Merops; species Merops nubicus. The sequence continues at coordinate 351 of NW_008619930.1, read as the reverse complement.
GGCAGAGCCCAGGGGTGGGACTAGAGCTGCCCATGGGGGGGAAGTTTCACCTTCCCTTTCTCTTCCCTTCTCTCCTCTTCTCCCCTCTCTTGTCCTTCTGTTCCCTTCCCTTCCCTCCTCTTCTCCTTCTCCCTCTCCTCTCCTCTTTCTCATTCTCCCTTCTCTTCTCCTCCTTCTCCCTCTCCCCTTCTCCTTCTCCCTTCTCTTCTTCTCCTTCTCCCTTTCTTCTCCTCCTCCTTTTCTGTGTCCCTCTTCTCCTCCTTCTCCCCTTCTCCTCCTCTTTTCTCCTTCTCCCTCTCTTCTTCCCTTCCCATTCCCTTCCCTTCTCCTTTTCTCCTTCCCTTCCTCCTC
>NW_008619929.1:5912-7861 GCF_000691845.1 Merops nubicus | reverse complement strand
GGACTTGTTCTTCTTGAACCTCAAGATGTTCACACAGACTCACATCTCCAGCATATCCAGGTCCCTTTGGATGGATCCCATCCTTGAGGGGTGTCAACCACACCACTCACCTTGGCCTCCCCTGTAAACCTGCTCAGGATGTCCTCGATCCCATTGCCTGTGTCACTGATGAAGCCATTAACCAGCACTGGTCCCAGTGTGGACACCTGAGTGACACCATTTTTTGTTGTCCAAGGGCAGGCAAACAGCAACTCCCAGCAACTCTTGAGCAATGTAAACGTGGCTCCTACACCTCAGCAGTTACACAGAACCAAACCCAGGCTGAAACTGGATTACAGGTTTGCTGGGACACACAAACAACCTGCCAGAGTGGAGTGAGCTGCACAAACTGCTGCCAGCCACCCTGGGACACCACCAAGTGCTCAGTCCCACAGCCCAGGGGATTCCTCCAGTATCCTTGACACTGTGGGTACCACCAGTCCCCAAGGACGTGGGATGTGCCTGTTGATCTGCCTGCCAAGGTCAGGCTGTTCTGCTCCACGGGCTGAGCAACACAAGCTGTTCCTCCCACCACCAGGCTGCTGCGAGCTTGGAGGATTCCCTGAAGATCCTTCCCCCCAGGAAAGCTCTTTCCCCGTTTTCTTGGGATCTGGTTTGGAAAAGCATCTTGGAAAGGCACCAGTCTGAATCTCAGCACACCAGAAGAAGGTGGGTCAACGAATTCACAGCATTTGGCACATGCTCTTTGCTTATTCCTTTAATTACAGTTTCATTTTCTCACTACTCCTAATTCCTCCTGCCTAAAAGCTTTCAGGTGTTAAAACACCACCTCAGACTGCCACTGATTTCTCCTGACAGCAAAGTGCTAAAAACCAAGTGGGAATTCAAGGGAAATAAAGCCAAATGAAAGCACAGGGAGAAGTTCTGTGAGGGATCCAGACTTCTCCACAGGCTCGTCTTCATTCCCCAAGGAAAATTACACGTTTGACGTCCAATTTCTGCTCCTTGCAGTCTCAAGACAGCGAGAGCAGCTCTCCTCCAAAGAGATGCTTTATCACCATCAGTTCTACCTCCATCCTTTTCATTAAAAGAAATGCTCCCTGAATAACCTACATTTGTACTGAGAGGAGAACCACTGCAAGGAATAAAGCTCGCTCGAGGCAGCTAAAAGGCAAAATGGAAGTGTCTAGAAAGGTGGAAAATCAAGACCTTGTCATTTTAATGTACAGAAGAGCAGACTTCCCTCCCTCCCCTCCACCAGGAAAGCCACCTTCAGGGTGCCACTGGCAGGACAGATGAAGCCATAGGGTTTTTGGACTCCTAGAGATGGTCTCTCAAAAATACCTAGCACTGGTGTCCTCATCTCGAAAGCCATGGAAACTTTATGCTGGCTCCAGGAAGAACAAAGTCAGGTCACCAAAGGATTTCTGCTGCCCCTTCCTCCTCCCCACCTACCATGGTGGGGAGGTGACAAGCTGTTGTCACCACAGGACCCACTGGGCACCTCGTGCCCACACTGCTCTTCCTCAACAGCCTCCCCATGTCCAAGAGGAAACCAAACTCCAGTTTCTCCTCCAAATCCCACTTGCCCACCAAGCCAAGCCAAGCTGTGGCTGCAGAAATGCTGAGCTGCATGGGAAAGGTGAGTTCCACCAGGTCATGGCAAGCACGTTGCTTCTGCCAAGAAAAGGTCTGGAGAAGACTCTGCCCTCCCGAGGCTGGCACAGCAGATCTGCTCCAACAGCTGTGGTTTGACCCCCCTCTAGTGGGTAGCACTCAACAAGACATGGAGCCTCACCACCATCCTACAACCCATGGAGACCCTACTCAAGGGACAGAGCCTTTTCTCATGCTCATCATCATGATGATCATTATTTTCCCTCACACCCAGCCTACCTGCCTGGCACTTCAGATCCAATGTCTTTGGACTTCTACACCCACACCCCAGC
>NW_008619929.1:2081-5867 GCF_000691845.1 Merops nubicus | reverse complement strand
GCTGAAAACTCTTCAAAATTGGGAGGGGGATTGGGAGGGAGAACTGCCTTGCTGGAAAGAAGTAATCCCCCAGACCTGCTTTTGTAGGAAGAACATATTTATCATCTATCCCAGAATGTTTTCCCTCTGCCAACTTGTCAAAAGCTGACAAAACTCCATACTATAAAAGCAAGCTGTTAGAACTTGGCTAAAGGGAAAAACTTAGCTGCCAGACAAGCTAACCAGAGAAAGCTGAAAAAAAAACCCCCCAACATTCCGAGTGTGCCAGGGCAGGCAGTAAATTTACAGAAAGGATCTACAGAGCTGAACGACCCCAACCAAGCCAAGGAGGCAGCGTTGGGTCAGCAGCTCCTCGTTCATCTGCTGTTGGACAAGCAGATATCTCCCACTTGCAGGGACTTGGGCAGATAACTTCAGAGCTGGAGCTGCCCCTGTTTCCAGACTGTTCCAAGGAGCACGTCTCTAACTCACAGTTCACCCCAGAACAAAGTATTTTGGTAGAGCCTAAACCCACTCATCACACAGGCATTAAATACCACATCTTCCATTTAAACCCACTGATTCATCCCTCCACCTCCGGGCACGCCGGAGGAGGAACAACTCAGAGATTTGGTCTTTCCACTAATAAATGAGATAGTGAGTCTGTGCTGAAATTTGGGGAATCTTTTAGTCACACACACACACCAAAAAAAAACCCAAGTTGGTTTTCATGTCAAAACTGTGACCAGGGTTGTTCTGGTTGGTTTGAGTTGGGATTTTTTTACAGTGTTTTCCTTCTCAATAGGCATTTAAATCAGTTTTCTAAACAAAGCCCACAAACATATCACATCCAAGTCAGGAAATTCACCCTCGCTGAGAGTTTAACAGACACAGAGAGATTTCCAGTGGTTTAGCTCCAACTCCACACACTGTTAATCCAATGGAATCCAATCATGTTTTCCTCAATAGCACGCTGCAATCCTCAGGATCCTGCTTTATCCTCTGAACCTTGTCCTCCAGGACAGCAACCCCAACCCACTAACCCACTTCTAACAGAGGTTAAACAAAGGTGCCTCACACACAGAAGCTCTGCTCGTCATTGACACAACTTGTGCAACTATTTAAGACATGAAAACTTCCAGGTCAAAACTCCTCCTCCTGAATTTAAAGAGTTGAATGGCTTCAGGGAAAGCAACAGCCCCTGCAAGTTCTGATGACCACCCCACCTTCAGACTTTTCCAGCAAAACCACAGCACTTGCAACATCCCTCCTCAAGGAACAAACCCTTGCACAGCTCGTAGAGTGGAATGTGCCTCAGTTCATCCTGAACTTTTGGGACAGGCTGGCTGAATTTTCTGGTTTTTAAGATAATCACAGGATGGTGGGGTTGGAAGGGACCTCTGGGGATCATCTCAACCAAGCACCTGCACCACCAGGGTCACCCACAGCAGGGTGCCCAGGATCACAGCCAGGTGGGTTTTGAAGATCTCCTGAGAGGGAGATTTTCTCTCAGATCCAAAAATCTAAGAGATTTGAGATGAAAGGTGAAAACTGTAGGTTTAGAGAGGTAAAAACCCCAAGACCTGAGCTCTATCAATGGGAATGCCACTTGAGATCATACTACTTCATAAAGGTAAAATAAAGCCCCCACCCAGACGGCTCAAACCCAAGCAGCTACTCCTCCCCCAGTCCTGCCAAAACAAAGAGATAATCTGGTTCAAATCAGAGCCCGGTGGATGCTACTATTTGTGCCACAAAATGTTCCTTACTCCTCATCTTACTGGCAAATTCCTTGGACATTTAGGGGAAGGAATCCCTGCAGGAGCTGTGCTGTCCCCCAGGTCAAACCCAGCACATTGAGGACAAGGGTTTCTGTGCAAGTCCCACCTGCCCCCTCTCTGTTCTCTACTTTGCTTCCAGCACTGAACTTGAACTGTCCCAGGTCCTCCTCCTCCTCCTCCTCCTCCAGGGACAAAACTCTTTTAACGGCCTTTGCCACGGCTGGAGGGGGAATGCAAAAAGCCCCCCCCGGGGGGGGCAGCCCACGGACCCCCCCAAGTGTGGGATGCTGGAGGCAGCTCGGCCATCCAGCACGCCTTAAAAAAAGCAGGAGCCGTTTGCTAGAGGGATTAGCGCTCAACAGGAGGGAGAGCTCCCTGATTTCACCCCACGGGATTCCTTCCCTCCAGCAGCCCCAGCCCCAGGCACAACCTCGAGGAGGAAAATGCTCACGCGTGGCTCTGCCAGCACTAAGGCACAATCGTTTCTTTTCGCCTGGCTCCAAAAAGAGAAGGGGGGATAAAAAAATCCAACTTGCCAGAGAAGCCTCAAGAACTGCTGTGGCCGACGGGACTCGGCAGCTCCGGGGAAAGCAGGAGGAAGGGGAGTGTCCCAATTCCTCACCTCCCCTCCCCGCCACCCCCCAGCCCAAATCCCGGCTGGGGATGAAGAGCTAAAGGAGCGAGCGAAGCCCCGGGCAGAAGCTGAGGACGAGGGTGCTCTGAACGCCACCCCAGTGACATTGAAGGGGCAGGAGAAACGCTGCGGGACTTGCCGGGCTCAGCTCCTGGGGATGGATTTTTCACCCGGGTCTCCTCCCCCTCGGCTCCTTTCAGAAAAATCCCCAAAAACCAGCAATCTTTGATGTGTCTATCGGTCTCCTCCCGAGCCAGCCGTGTCCTCAGCAGAGGTGTCGAGGCCCTCCCCTGCCTCCACCCACGCAGCCCTCCCCCAGGCTCGACCACGCTGTCTCCATCTTAACTCCAGCCACTTCTTCACCGCCTTCATTAGGCAGCAGAGTTAACCCCTTCGGCTACCCAGATGGGAGGGGGGAAGAGAAGGACCTCCCCCCCCATCCATCAGCTTCCCCTTCGTCTTTTTTTTTTTCTCATCCTTCCCCCTGCCAAAAATTCCTAAAACCTCCCAGTGAGGTTATTTTTGCCCTGTTAATTCATCTGGGAGATCCCAGCGCTGGGAGATTAACCCTTCTAGGAAGCCCTGGAGATGCCACCTTCATCTCCCTTCAAAGAACTCAGCGTCTTCTCCCTAAGGGGCATTTTAAAAGCTACCCAACCCAACCCACCCCACCTGCAGGCTCTGCCGTAGAGCCTGACCCATCCGTGGGGCAGAGGGGTGGCTCCACCAGCCCGGGACGCACCTCGGAGACTTCCCTCCACCCCACGTCACGTCTCACGCCCCGTCCAGCTCCTTCACCCACGTCCCATCTCGGAGGACTCTGGGCCACGCCGGGTCTTCGTAGCTGTCCTCACAACACCCCTCTCCCTAAGATCTTCGTGGTAGCTTCACATCTCCAGGCTTCCAGCCCGGAGAATCCCTCCCTGCCTCCTCCCACAGCTCGCTTTTGGGGCGGATAACGCGATTTCCAGCTCGCTCTGGAGGATGCTTTCTCAATTCCCACTGAGCCCCGGGGGTCACTTCTCAGATCCTCCCTCTGGTCAGCGTCTCCTCCGCCCCAGGACCTCTCCTGCTAGAGGGGAACAGTCCCCGTGTCCCTGACCTTCAGCCTCACGCCGGCAACCCCATCGCCGTCCCCGCTCCCCCTCCGCTGGCCAGGGAGGTTTCTGCTCCTGCCGAAGCCAGGGCTGAGGCATCACGCTGCAGTTTTCCACTCCTTCGGTGCCCCCTCACTGGGGACCTCCCCCTCCGCTCGGTGGGGAGAAGCTCCCGGGGCTGGATGTGACCCTCACCCCCTTGTCATCCACGGGGGGTTCGATCCACACCAGGACACCAACCCCTTGGGAACAGCACCTCCCAGCACTGGGGAGCTGGGGGTCCACCCCCCCTGGA
>NW_008619929.1:0-1819 GCF_000691845.1 Merops nubicus | reverse complement strand
CACTGACCCGTGTGCCCTGCAGGCCAGGAGGTGACAGCAGCCCCCAGTCCCCCCTCCCCAGCCCCACACACCCATTCAGAGACACCTCTCCTCAGTGAAGCAGGGGCACCACCAATCTCCACTGCCCCACGTTCTGCTCGGGCCAACGACCCCCACTCCTCCCACCTGAGCCCCCCAGACACTTCTAGGGGGAACTTCTCTTCCCCTTGGACATCCCCTCAGCCCAAGCAGGGCCCTCAGGCTTCCTCCACCCAGGGCAGCACTGACCCACATCCACCTTGGACCATGAGGTGACAACGACCCCCCTGTCCCCCACCTCAGCCTCCCAGGCTCATTCTGGGGGAGTCTCTCCACCATCTGGGTCTCTCCTCACCCAAAGTGGGAGTAACCATTGGCAGTCCCCACCTTCTCCATGGAGGAGACACGGCACTGACCACAACCACCTGAGACCACAAGGTGACACTGATCCAAGCCCACCTCAGACCACAAGCTGACAGCAACCCCTCTCTGCCCCACCTCAGCCAGGGGACAACGACACGACTCCAGCTCAAACCATGAGATGACACTGACCCATGCCCACCTCAAACCATGAAGTGGCAGTGATGTCTCTTCACCCCACCTCGGCCAGGGGACAGTGACACACCTCAACCCATGAGCTGAAACTGAGCCACGTCCACCTCAGACCATACAGTGACAGCTATGTCCATCCACACCACCTCAGCTAGGAGACAATGACCCATCAATGGCAGTGACCTCAGACCATGAGGTGACACTGACCCCCCCTGGTCCCACCTCTGCCAGGCAACAGCAACCACCATCCACCTCAGACCACAAGTTGACAGTGAGCTATGTCCACCTTGGACCACGAGCTCAGCAATCCCCATTCACCTCACCTCAGCCAGGGGACAATGACCCACCTCAGATCACGAGGTGGCACCGACCCACATCCTCCACAGACCACAAGCTGACACTGACCCACATCCACCTTGGACCAGAGGCTGACAGTGACCCATGTTCTCCTCATACCACGAGGTGAAAGTGATCAGATCCTCCTTGAACCACCAGCTGACAGTGACCCACGTCCTCCTCAGACCACAAGCTTAAAACGACCCACATCCACCTTGAACCACGAGCTCACAGTGACCCATGTCCTCCACAGATCATGAGCTGACAACGACCCACGTCCACCTTGGAACACGAGCTCACAGTGACCCACATCCACCTAGGAGCATGAGCTGACAGTGACCCATGTCAACCTCACACCATGAGGTGACAGTGATCCACACCCATCTTGGACCAGAAGGTGACAAGAGCCCAATGTCCACCTTGAACCATGAGGTGACAGTGACCCACGTCCCCCTTGGACCACGAGCTGACACTGACCCATGTCCTCCAGACCCCGAGCTGACAGTGACCCACGTCCTCCTTGGACCACGGGCTGACAGTGATCCACATCCACCTTGGACCATGAGCTGACACTGACCCATGTCCTCCAGACCACGAGCTGTCAGTGACCCACGTCCTCCTTGGACCACAAGCTGACAGTGACCCACGTCCTCCTCACACCATGAGGTGAAAACGATCACGTCCACCTCGGACCGCAAGCTGACAGTGATCCATGTCCTCCACAGACCACGAGCTGACGGTGACCCCGTGTCCATCTCGGACCAGAAGCTGCCAGTGACCCACATCCACCTTGAACCGCGAACCGACAGGGACCCACGTCCTCCACAGACCGCGAACCGCCACCGACCCACGTCCTCCTCGGAGCAGGAGGCGCCAGCGACCCCCGCGGCCGCCCCTCGGGCGGAGGACAGGG
>NW_008619928.1:0-1297 GCF_000691845.1 Merops nubicus | reverse complement strand
GTGCTAGCCAGCTCTCTACCACGTATTCAATTTTTAAAATGGCCTAATTTCTCATCCCAAGGTCTGTTGCTGTGCTTTCCCTTGGAACAGAAACTGAATTAACTTCCAGTGTAATGCTGCTGCCTTGGCAGAACCTGGCCAGAGACCACAGCTGAATCATTCCTTTAAAGAAAGCTTCCTTCCATACAAGATGCTGTCCTCACCTTTGAGGTTGGTGAATAAATCAGATAATTATTACAGCATCAACCATCTCCCCTTCACCTTTGCTGTGTTAGAAAACTCAGTGCCAGTCAGTCACTGCATGATCAGATGGGAGCGTCAGAAGTGAAGCAGTTATCCACACAAGAATGGCTCCCAGCAGGGACAGGCAAAAGGAAGAAAAAAAAGCCCAAGTTTAAGATCAAATAGAAGCTAACACAGGGGAGAGAGGGCTACCAGACCTCTTTCAACAGAAATCTCTCCCTGGTACGACGGTGATACAGCATTAGAAAGGTGCCAGATGGCTGACTGGACTGAATGTGTACTGCTGAGGTCACCAGATATGGGGAAGAAATCAGTGGGGAAAAGAAAAAAAGCCCTGTCCCCATCCTGGGGACACAGTGCCTCCTGTCATAGGATGCTGCACCACCAGCTTGGGAACGTCAAGCAGGTACCTCTCTATACCTGCATGCATACATGCAGGTTTTTATTCCACGTCAAGTTTGAAGGGAAGGAGTTTCTGAATGGTGTGTTACAAGCAGACATTTCCCTGAGTTACTTCCCAGACAGAAAGCTGTTTATATATGACAGTACCATTAAAAAAAAAAAATAGTGATCTTTTTTTTGAAATATGGGTTCCTCAGTCTCTAATCAGCATGAGATGTTTTATTAAACAGACACGGGAGAGAAGAGCCTTCAGTTACAATTAACTTCACCATCAGATTCCCAGTGAAAGGAGACACACTGAAAAAAGGACTGCAAAAAAAGTCTTCTTATTTTACAGATCAAGGACAGATGAAGCAGTTTGTGTGACACTGTGTAATGTGTATCTGTACAATTTACCCATCCAACAATTACTTATTCCAAGTCATGTCTAAGCAACTAGTGAGATGGGGAAAGTGCCACGATCCAGCTGTGAGGATTACAGAGTGGAACAGCTTGCCCATGGAAGAACTGACCCCAGAGGTCCCCAGTGTCCTCACACTGGTTTAGCTCTCTCTTCATACCACTTGACTTACCACACTCTGTAGTTTAGGAGAGCAATCAAAATCCTCAGAGCAAGTTTGTCAAATCACCATCTTCTGATCCCTCACCATTG
>NW_008619927.1:69252-72414 GCF_000691845.1 Merops nubicus | reverse complement strand
AAAGGGGGGGGAGGGAAAAGGGGGGGGGAAAAGGGAACCCCCACCCCACCACACACCACCCCAACCCTATTGTAAAGTGGATCACCACTTTACAATACTTTAGACTAGAAATAGTTAAGCATTATTCCCTAGAAGGATGCTGAGAATGAACGTAATCATGAGAATACAACAGTGTGACTTAAAAAGCTAAACAGCTCTATGAAATTGTAGAGTTCAGATGAAACCCTCACCCATTAAAAGATTTTGGATCCTGAAATCACTCCAAAGACCAGCACCATTTTGAGGGAACCAGTATCAGCTTTATATAACTCCCAGTGATAACCAACTTATGTCTTCTTCGGCACTAAACCTACAGTGGCTGTGAATTTCCAGCAGAAAGATAAGTACAGTTTGTAAATGAACTCTTATTGACTAAAGTTTTGGGTTTCTTTTTTAAAAGACAGATGTAACAGAAAACCATTAAATTAGTATAAAAATTCCTTATCATCCTACCAACTAAATTTTATTTCATTTTTTAAACTTACTTCTCATTCCTTTGAGTAGACTGTTAAAGTAATATATACAGGGTTTCCTATCAGATTATAAACACATTTCAGAAAAAAATTAGAAAGATCATTAGGGTGAACGTTTAAGTGCTCAAAATTTTAAGCACATCCCATCAGCTGCATGGCAACTGCAATACAACCTGAGCATACCCATTGTAACAGCTTTTCATCACATGGCCTTGTGCTACTACTCCTGGTACATATACATTCTTATTAAGCAGGGAAAAAAGGGTTCTGTGGACTGGAAAAAAATTCTGGAGAAGACAAATATTTTCACAAAAGAAGCTGAATGTAGTTATTCTGAATAAAAGTTTCACAGAAGGCACTTAATTGTGTACAAATAGCATATAAGTAATCTGAATTACCTTTTAAAATAAGCTTTCCTTCACATTGCATCTAATTTGAACATTAACTGTGAACAGATTATCATAAATCTGTGAAATAATGATTTTCATAATTTTTATGGATCTCAAGTCCTCTTAAGAAAATGGAAAAAGAACAGTAGCTTAAGATAGCTGCAGTTAAGAAGCTTATTTAAAAAAAAAAAAAGGGATTATTGAAAAAGTGCTTCAAATTCTCTGTTTAGTATGTTCTAACTCATGCTTCTTTGAAGTAACAAGGCAATTCAAAGAGCCAGTAAAAACTTCTTGGCTTGACTTCCCCTCCATTTTCCCTCACTACATTTAAATGCACAAAATCTTATTTGGGGTTTTCAGTCAAATCATTTAGATTCACTTGTCAGATTTTGTTACTGGACAGCATAAGAGAAACATCATCGTATCATACCTGAGAAAACCCGTGCTTCTTATAATGCTGAGGATAATGACAGGCCCTTCCTCATTGCAACGAAGTTGTAAATGGACTGCTAAACCCGAAAATGCTCATGATGAAGTGAGGAAAGCAGTACTACAACCATAAGAAAAAGGGTAATGAGGGAGAAAAGTACATTAAAACAATATGCTCAAACTCAAGCAGAAGTCTCTGGATAAAGCTCATACTCAAAGGCAAAGATAGGCCATCTGGTTTTGTTTCTTTGGATTTTTCTGGATTTTGTTGGGGTGATTTTGTTTATAGATTACGTTTGGTTTTTCACTAGTGTTCTTTGTCACCTTCAGAAAATACCACTGTCTTAGAGGACAAGTCTAACGTGGGCTAGCAAGAACCTAAGTATGCTTAACAGAGGTGAAATTATAGGCTGAATATCACGATAAAGGTAATAAAACCTAGCTGGTACATCCATGTATTTCAAAGCTTTTTACAAAAGGAGTTTAACATTATCACTGCCATTTTATAATTGGGAAGAGTGAGATGTAATAAAGAGAACAAAGGAAGCGAGGATGGATCTGGCCAGGGAAAGGCCTGTTCTAGGAGCTGACAGGACCAGAATATTCTGAAGACGTCAGGGGGAAAACATGAGACACTCACTTCAAACCAAGATCTTGTACTTCCATCTGTTACCCTGACTACAACAACACGTAATGCACCTCAAAGGGTTTATAAAGGAATGAGAAAGTTCATAGCATGATAATCAGAACACACACCTAAGTATGTTGGATGACTTCTGTCCATAACAGATAAAAGATTAACAGGTTTTCAAAACTCCACTTTAATCAAAAAGATGGACAATGAGCTAGAAAGTTGTCACACACCATTGCTCCTTACTGATTTCAATTGAAATATTTTTTAAATACAGTTGCCACTCCTACTGCCATTATTACCCATAACAAAAATCATCATTTGCCTACATCTAACAAAGACTTAAAACAATGTGGGTTTGAGATTCAGTTTTTAAATACCTGTCTTGTTCTGAGACAAGTTTGTTTCTTGAAGCGTGCATATTTTTGAAGTATCTCTTGCTTATAAAGTGAAAATATAACATAAAACCATAAAACCCTACCCACAACCAAATAGTTGTTGCATTTCTCTTCCCCCTTCCGCTCCCCCCAAAAAAAAAAAATCAAGCAAGAAATGCACTAGAGCAACAAAAAGGACAAAACTTCAAAGCTACAAAAACGGAGTACAAGATAGTTTTGGGTTTTTTTTATCCAAACACAAAGGCCTCAAAAGAAACCTCAAAGCAACAAGGACTTTGGTAGATACAGTATTCCACACGGTCATTCCATACACAGGTTTACTGGGAACATGAAGCCTCCCACAGCCCCAAATGCACATAACATTTAGAACAGAGGAAGAACAAACCAGCCAATTTCAATAGCTAAAAAGCAAACAAGAATATGAAAATGTGATCCAGCTGCACAGGGCTGCAGATTCAGAATATCCTTTTGCATGTTTAAACTGATAAATCTACATATAGATAGTTTGATTTTTAGTTAATCTACATTGAGAAAAAAATAATGGAACATATGCAGCACAGCTGACATGCTTAATTTTGTTTTCTCTATGTAACAAGATACAGACAACAGAGTCTGTATTAACTATCACTTATTTTAGCTAAGCCTAAATTTCACACGAAATTTCCAAAGAACCTATTTTCATGCAACTTATTTTTCACCCCTACAACCTCAAAACCTGTATTTACATAGAGCCAAAACACAGGTCACTACTACAGTCACCTAAATCACAGTGGCACCCATACATGGAATAAAATTTACTCTTC
>NW_008619927.1:8714-69221 GCF_000691845.1 Merops nubicus | reverse complement strand
ATTCATTGTTATTTTTTCCCTCCCCCCCCCCCCCCCCAATGCAACTTTCATGATATTTTAACTGATACTCTGTTCTTGAAATACAACGAAATTACAGCTAAAATAATAAAGATAATTTTGAGGTAAGAAAACAAATCCAATAAATGCCTACCTGAACCCACCGGAGATGAGCCAACACTAAGACTTTGTAAACTTCCATTCCTGAGCAAAGTTGGAGATTTCTGAAGACCAGAGCTTGTCACACTTCCTGCAGCAGATGCCACAGAAGAAGTTGGAGAAGCAGAAGAAACTGAAAGATGGGAAATACTTTCTTGACTTTTATTTCCTTTGGGTCTACCAGGCCCATATTTACTCTGTTTATTTCCTTTCCTTTTTTTCTCTGTTACAGTTTCTTCCTCTGTTCCAGAAGTTTGAGCTCGTTTGTATGCTGTAGAAGTAAGGCTTGAATTACCTATGTCTCCAGGTGAGCTGTCAAAGTTTTTAGATTGGGAAACAGCTGATGATGAAGGGAGACCAATTAAGGAAGTGAAACAATTGACACCCCCCTCTTGACTCCCACTCTCTCCTTTATGTACATCTTTGGTTGACGAAGTCTGTTGAGAATGTGTGAAACTGTCACTTCGTAGATCTGTGTCTGTAAAACTCAAAAAATCCTGGGGAGACTGTACAGAACTTCCAGAAGATGACTTTATGCTCCCAGGAGTGCCCAAAAAGCTTCCTAAAAAAGAAAAGAAAAATAGTACTTTTTTCCCCCCTTGATGAAAATTGATGGGAAAGATTAGTATCTTAGAATACAAAACTATATTTTTCATAACAGGCAAGGGCTTTATGGAAAGTGTTACCAAGAGCTAAAGAATTTTATTTTTAAGATAACTCATTGCTGCTTCTGTTCACATTCACTCTGCTGGATATGAATCTCAGATTCCTATCTTAGATTTCAATTTGAATTTTGGGCACAAAGTGAAAATTAATAAAAGGAGAACAACAACTTTGCTGTCCAGGCAACTCTGACATCCCTTGTGTTTCGAAGCCACAACAAACACTTGATGCAAGGGGTTTTTTTAAGCATACACATATATAAAAAGAAGGCTGAGAGAAACATACTATGATCACATCTGCACTATGCCTGCAATCTTCCTTGCCATTCTACCTAAATCAAGGGACTGACACAGGTCAAGGGAACAGCAATTGCACTTAATCTATGCTGGCTGAGGAGGTGTTCCACAGAAGGGGTATTTTTGAAAAGGACAAGAGAGGAAGTGGAGAAAAGCATATAAAATTGGCATTTTAAGACTTATTTAGCACTGTCAGAGAACCATAAATATATGTTGTGTAATAGAATTACATTGTTTCTGTAATATTTGGAATGCAGTCATTTCATCACTGTGCTAGCACATGTATGCAAGGCAGAAAACGGGAGCTTGGGAAATACAAACATCTACATACACTGAAATTCAGTAATTTTATATGGGTGGGTGCATGTGGGCACTGTCTTGTAGAAATCAAGAGTATTGATGACTATCTTGTCAAGAAAACAATCCTAAATATGACATTAAGTATAATATAGTCCTTTAAAAATGAGTGTTTTATCATCAGTATTCCAACATAAATAATTCCATTTATATAATTTATATTAATACATCAATTTAAAAATAATAAAAATATTGTTGGTTTGTATTTTAAATACATTAAATCAACTTCCCTTAATGCAGTATAAAGAAAATACAAGCATAGTAAAGATCTATTTTGCCATCTGCAGTAGGAATTTTCTTTAAATGTAGGAATCCAGAAGGAAATTTTCAAAATTTTGAGAATTTAAATTTTAAACAATTCAGACTTTTTTTTTCCCAAGTAAAGAAACCTGAAATATTGGAAGAGTTCTAGACAAATTTAAAAGTGATCACTGCATAAGTTCAAAGGAAGAGCAACATCATAAAGCAGAAAGGACAGTCAGGTACTACACATCATAGTGTAAATTATGGAAAAACAATTACTTTACACAAGATGTAGTTTGTTGTGTTTCAAAATAACATATTTTATTAAGTGATAAAAACCAGACTTTTAGACTTCTTAAATCTTTCTTCAACTCTGTCAAAGACATAATAAAATTTGCTTGCCTTTTGGGGGGGGGGCAGGAGGTGGGGTGTTTAAGTGTCAACAGAGCACCTAGTGTGTTTTAGCTTGTTCAAAATGACAAAATTTCTGTACTACACAAGGTGAATAAACTCTACATACTTGTCATGTAATCTTCTTCTGCTTATGTATTTCAAAGACATAAAACAGAAGTAAAAAGATCTTTTGCTTTGACTAAAATGGTGTATTTGAAACGTCTGCATCTTGAAAAATTATTTAGGGGCCACCGTATCCTACAGAGTACGTAGTTCATTTTCATTCTAATATGCACTAACAAACATTAGTATTATGCCCTTAAAGAGCTAAGAAAGGCTCCTAGATGCAAATGAGTATGTTAGATTTTACCCCAGACTAACTTTTTATGACAAAAAGAAACTTCTGGTTTTAGCAGTTAAAGAGAACACCTTAACAGTCTAAACAAAAGCAACAGTTCTGCCCTTTAAAGATGCACGAGCTTCTTTTTCATATTATTTCCGTGAAAAAAAGTTATTTCTTCCCCAAAGTGAAACAACACTCTCATTATGAAGGATAAAGAATGAGCTATTTCTCAAGTTTTAAATATGTAAGGTTTCTAAGTCACGTCAAAGCAGAAGCTGTGTTACAGCATAACAATTAATACCTTGCTGAAAAGGGCTAGCTGCAGTCACAGTTGTTCCTGGATTTCTTCCAGCACCAGGCTTTCTTCCCCTCTGACCTGAGCTGTGACCTGCTGACTTCTTCCCTTTGCTGTCTGACCCTCTAGCCTCTGAAGAATCTTTTCCACTTGAAACGTGTGTAGAAACTTCCTGGAAATTTGCATTTGTAAATCGAGCTGTGGTATCTTCCAAGCGCTTCAAGGAGCCTGACATGGAGTTGTTGCTAGTGCTTGTGTATGTCTAGCGTTTGGATAAGCGAGGAAAAAAATAAGATAAAAGAAGCAATTAGGACACACAAAAAACTGTAACAAAAGAACTGCTTAAACAAGAACCCACTCTTTCAAATAAACTTAAAACTGTTCAAATGCTAAGGTAACTGGCAACAGCAGGAGTTGCAAGAACTGAATAGTTAAGACTTTCAGCAAACAATTCAAGTGCAGAAAAATTAATTTGGTGGGAAAAAATACATTAATATAATGTCAGCTTTGGTTGAAAGTTTTTCTTTTGCTGAAGTCAATGGACTAATCCCAAATCTACGGTTACAGTCTTTATATTCGATTTGAATATGATATTGTTACTTTACTAGTTAAATTGAAAAAAGTGAGACTTTAAATGCTTTTCTGACAATATGATTTTTATCCAAGTTTCTTTTGTCAAACTGGAAACATTGTTCCATCAGCAGTGGAACTAAGAAAGGCTTCAGACCCAAAGAAGCTGCATTTTAAGACTTCACAGTCTGAACACCAAACTAAAACCAACTCCAACAAGCACAACTGCCCCTTATGTCATCACTTCCCACCATCACAGTAGGATCCTCTGCCATCTGAACCACCCCACTCAGTCAGTTCCTTCAGTATCATCAAGTAACAAAGACACAAGACCTAACTGTCCAAGACACACATAGAACTGAGTGGCTACCTCCTACAAACCTGCTGCCTAACAGACAGGGAAAAACTGTAACAGTCTTGAGGTCACAGTGCAGATTTTTTTCTCAATCCTTACCGACCTCCAAGAATTTTGGGCCCTTCTCCGACATCTATAAACTCTTCACAGGGCTTTCAAGAATTTCCTTTTGCCTCATTACTCTTCCACTAAATTTTGTCAGAATTGTTCATATTGATGAACAATAGTCAAAAAGGTTCACAGAAAGTAATTACGTAGGTAGGGAAACTGCATGCACTGCAGTAGGAAACTACACAAAGGAATATATCATTGTTTTCATAATTTTTAAAAAAATGGGAGTTGTGATAGCAGAATTTTACTATGAGAAGAAAGAAAATGAAAGCAAAACTAGGAAAAAGGAAATAATATTATACTGTTATTTATACTCAAACAAAGTCTTGACTGTATGAAACTTCAACAAAAAATACAAATCAAACCTAGAAGCTACTCATCTGTTCAAAACAAGCTTAGCTTGGTTTCCAGTTCTTTATAAGGAGGTTTAAAATAGTATTTAAATTTATCTGTATTACAGACTACACAAATGCATGCCTCTTAAAATTGAGCACATACACGTTTTCCCCAACTGGAATGGTTGCTAAATTCAGGCTTACAGCAGAATATGTCTTCATCTTTACATACAGCCTTGTAGAGCTGCTACATTTTCCATATTTTTACTAGAATAGCTAAGACATTTACATACAACTTACTTTTCAGTGCAAATGCCAGGAAACAACTAAATAGGCAAACTTTGAGGAAAATGAAAATTTTCATGTTTGTGTACCACTACGTATGAATTACTATGAACTGCAATAAAAATATATTATGGGTTTTCTGAATCACAGTGAAGAAAAAAGTCCATTTAAGTCTGTTAAAGTACAATGTTAAAAATAATTTACCTCAAATTCCTATTAGTATACTATTTAAGTGTTTCTAATGAAGATGGGGCTAATTCTAAGGTAAGTTTGATAGTTCACTTTTTGAACTATTACAAACTCCAGAAGAATGCTAAATTTTCCAGAAACTCATGTTTCCCCTGACCCAAGTTAAGAAGTAGTGGTTCAAATCTGCGTCATTTGAACAAAGGGTTTCCAGACATGTAATAACACAAACCAAAAGTCAAGTTTTTTCAGGGATCCAGGATTTCTCCTCTCATCTAAAACCTGATGCAGGTTTTTCCTGAAAGCACACTCCACATTGCCAACTTGGTGCACAGAGAGCTACTGTCATTTTTGCACCCTCCACATATCACTCCATGTGCCCTGAAGAGTTATACCACCCACCTGTAGCAAGACTTAAAACTTCTGGGAAAGCTTTAGATTTATGGTAAAGGTGGAAAAAGCACTCTTGCTATATACAGTACATCCCAAGGCTTGAGAAGCCTTTAGCCCTAACACAGATACAGAAGCTGGTACTCTTGCGCAGAGAAGGGAAGGTAATTCTCTACAAAAATGCTAGATGGTAAGAACATGGTCCAAGAAAAGCCAACCAAACAAAAAAATAACACACACATACATGCACCCCATAACCCACAAACACCACAGTGCTGTAGGGCAGTGATGTTCAGTCCTATCAAATAGATATTTCCCTTCTCTTTACATTCTTTTCTGTAGCCCACTGCACTAGGATCTGAGCACCTCCCCTGAGAACCAGGTTGGGCTTGGTTGGTCCAGGTGAACTGAGGAGGGTTATCATCACCTTCCCTACTATTACAAATAAAAATCAGTCGACTGTACTCTTTATTTGCAGTACCTTTTTCCTAGTTACTGACTATAATTTGAACACAGACACACTGTCTTGGGTATTTTTGTGCACTTCAATGTTTTAAAGTTCTGTTTTAATTAATAACACACAATAACCTCCCAAAAAAGGACAACTGTATTTTTCTGGACCTGTTAAACCATAAATATTTTAAAACTCTCAATACAAGCCAAAGCTCAAAGCCTGAGAAAGAAACTTTTATCAGGACTAAATATAAGGCTGATGACTTTTCCCAACTAAGAATAAGGCCAGAGGAAAAGGCAGACACAGAATTCAGACTCCTAAGTTATCCTAGTCCTTCTTCAAACGTTCTGTATCTCTGCCCCAAAAGAAAAGTGAAAAATTTGTTAGTATGTAAATTCTCAATGACACTTTGATTAATTTCAAGCTTAACTGATCCAGACTAAGCAGTGTTTGCTAAGACATCATGGGGATGCACCAAAATACCTCCCAAATGGCACAGCATTTAGACTGGAATCTTAGTAAAATTTCTTGAAATTATATTTTGCACAACAAACAGGCAAGTCAAGTATACTAACTCACATAATGTAAATCCAATTTATTGTGCAGACTTTCATGAATTTATCTTAAGAAGCCATTAATCCAGATAAAAACATGCTTTAAGGCATCACCTGCATAAATGGTCACTACTACTGTATCACAAAGGATTTCACTTCTTTAAAAAGGAAAACCAAAAACTCATTTCAAATTCCAGCTCTCCCCACAGGAACAATGTGTTAGCAGAAGTGATTGTATACCATGATAAAATAATGTATTCACTGAAAAGAGACTGCTGTGAAAAAGACACCGAGTCCAAATCAATTCTGACAACTCTATGTAAAAGGACACATAGAAGTAGCATTTTAATACAATAATCTGAACCACATTTATCTCAGAAGATAACAAAGCTTGTTCTATTATTAAAATTTCACATTTTTTATGGACATACTGTGAATTTATAACCTAGAAGAGCAAATGCGTGGAAATGGTGTCAAAAAGACTTAGTAAAAAAATTAGAAGATAACTGAAGGAACTAGCCACAAAAAAAAAAAATACTTGCACATATCCAGTAGATATTTTACAGAAAGCATAATATAATCACACTTAGTAACTTCATTAAAAAATGAACACAAATTTTGCTGACAATCTGAAGCTTTATAAAAAAAAGGTGGAAACTAAAGCAGACATCACAGTTTAAAAAAAAAAAAAAAAAAAAAAAAAAAAAAAAAAAAACACTAAAAAGACACATGTTGCTATTGAAATTCCACAATTAGTATTTCTGGTTTAGTTTAATTCAGTTATAATTTAAGTTCCAGCATTATAGAGAGTTTGTTTTTCTTTAGTATTTGCTCTAGCTCTACCTTGTTACTAACTATAGCAGTTGCAACATTTTTTTGTGCAATGTTATCTATTTAATGGTTTTTAAGACTATCAGCAGGTGATGTTTAGGTATTCAACAGAATCTAAAAATATTTGAAGTATTCCTATTATAAATCCTATAGATTTAACTACAAAAATACACTACTTGCTATATTTACATATATATTTACATACATAGTACAATGTCAATTAACAACTCAGCAAGAGTCTCATTCTTTACTTGAGTTAAATAGAGGTCTCCTAAAAATGGGTTTTTACTCTTGTTCATCTAACTAAAGTGCACACCATTAAGTCATAAACCTTGTAATTAGGAAAAGTCTAGTAAGGACAAAGCAACTGGAAATGAGGTTAGCAGAAAAACAGAATCCAAATGTGTCTTCAGCATTAAAAGCATACTCTACTAGGTAGAAGTCAAAAATAACCAATATTTCAATATATTTTAAATTTTCAAGAAATAGACAGTAATATTACTTTTCATTAAACTTTATGATTGTTAGATAACCAAACTACAAAAGGGATGCAATTCAATGAAAGTAAGATCATACATAGCTCAAAACCTAAACAAAAACTGTAGAGTTTAAGGAAGTTCCCACACAAGAAGCTTCTTTGACAGGCTAGGAATGTTCCGCGTTCTCTCAGACTCAAGAGCAATATATTCAGGACAAATCAGTAAAATGAAATAACAAATCACATGGACCAGTCAATACCACCCAAAGAGTTCTACAAGTTAATTTCAATACAAACTGTCACACTCACCGATTGCAAAGCCTAACCACTCAAATCAAAACAGCAAAGCAGCTGATTGACTCTATCTTTTCTTTTTTTTAATAAAAAACTATTGGTAGTTCCAGAAAACTGCTGACTCAAGTCTCACTTGACCAATAGTGTCAAAAAGAATACAGCAGAACCAGAGGCAAGACTACTTTGTCAAAGCGTGAGTCACAAATAATAGGATGTTAACAGGTACACATCCTCACGTTAACAAACCTGCTATTGAGAATACAGAAATAGTCAAAGAATACTAATAAATTTTCTTCATAGTGAGTCTTGAAGTCGATACCATTAGTTGAGGCAGTATTTCCAGAGACTAGAGAAAATCGGTATTTTAATTGTTTTACCCTCTTCCTGAGAAGGTCTTAGTGTACCATATGCAAATAGTCACATTTGTTGAATATTGTATCTCAGCAACCAAATTACAGAGAGTTAACAACAGCTTCAGCAACTTTGCTAACCAGCAATGCTCTACACACTGATGGATGACTAATTCAAACCATGGACGTGAAGGATGTGGAGCTGTTGGAATGTGTTCAGTGGAGAGACACAAAAATGATCAGAGGGCTGGAGCAGCTCTCCTGTGAGGACAGGCTGAGGGAGTTGGGGTTGTTCAGCCTGGAGAAGAGGAGGCTCCAGGGGGACCTTTTAACAACCTTCCAGTACCTGAGAGGGGCCTACAAGAAAGCAGGGGAGGGACTATTCACAAGGGTTTGTAGTGACAGTACGGGGTGTAATGGCTTCAAGCTAGAAAAGGGTAGATTCACGTTAGATGTCAGGAAAAAGTTCTTCAGTAGGAGGGTGACAGATCACTGGAATAGGTTGCCCAGACAGGTGGTGGAGGCCCCATCTCTGCAGACATACAAGATCAGGCTGGATGAAGCTTTGAGTAGCTTGATCTAGTTGGAGATGTCCCTGCTTGTGGCAGGGGGTTGGACTAGATGACCTTTGGAGGTTCCTTCCAGCCCAGACATTCTATGATTCTATGGCTCCTCAACTCGGATGTCAAATATTCCCACATGAATTTGACAAATGTTTTCCAACTTTGAAGTCAGAAAACCTGTTTCTCAATCCTGCTGCCCGCTCTGTAAATGTCATCATTAGTGTAATTTTTTTTGGTGGATAGCACAAGCAATTCTTGTGGAGTACAATGAGAACTGTCATTAAGTAGCCCTCCACACCATCCCTTGAGTTAGATTTTGTTAGCAAATTAACAGGAAGGAAAGACCACAGAATGTAATGGAGCAGACTGTTAAAAAGGCAACATGATATAACAAGTATATGAAGCATGAGGTGTAATTTCATAATTACCAGCTTTAATGCTTACAGGAGGTTCAGTGACAGCTCAGCATACAAGTCAATTTCAAAGGAAAGACTTTCTAAAACCTCTCAAATTATTAAACATAAGTCAATAAAATAAAACTTACTGGAATATCAGTGGCACCTCATTTGGGTCATTAAACCACTCACTATTCAATTACAAAACTCTAAGTCTTTCTCCATATGATAAATCTCAAAGTATTTTAGGATTTTACATTACGGGAAAAAATATGAAGTGTACTTGATAATTACAGTTTCTATGGCATTATAAAGCTCTTGTATATGCAGTGGAATAACTACATCATGAAATTTCAACATAAGTAATTGAAGTGGAAAAGGAGGAAAAACACATTGACTTACCTTCTCTGTGGTTACAGTAAGAGATGGAACCAAGGACGGTGAGGACTCTGATTGCTTCTTATATTTTTGTTTGTGTTTGTCTTTCTCTTTATATTTCTAGAAGTTAGAAGAAAAAAATATAATCTAAGTTCAGTTCAATCTTTAACATTTTACGTAGTATCAAGTATTATCAAAATTTAAGAGATGGTAATAACGGCCATTATTTTTTTTTTAAATATGCCATTTTAATCAAAACAACATTCATGTTTTCAAATTCTTATAATAATATAAAAGCAAATCAAGTCTTTATATTTGTTTTCAAAGTACACCAACTAAAATGGATCCATGGTTGTTAATACTATCCATCTTCCCAATAATCAATTAATTAATAAAAGAAACTGGATTAAAAACAGAGGCATGGCTTCTGCTTTAGAGGTCTTCCTGCATTTCTCCACAGACTTTTATCTCCCTGCATTTCTGCACTTGCACAGTATTTTTTGCTGGAACACTATTGTAAATTAATGCAAGGTTTTAGCTTTGGTTCACCTACTGACATCTCCATGCATAAAACCAAAAAATTCTATTTAGACTTCATTCCCAAAAAGGCACATACAGTTTACATACCAAATATCTTCCATCTTAAACTGAACAAAATACCAAAAGCCATACAAATCAAGTGTGCTTCTTAAACAGGCAAATAATTTATTTTTTAAAAACACATTTTTTAAAACCATTGGTAGTGTGAATGAAATTGTGCAGAGAGAAATAATTTCTTAACCTAGAATCTTTACAGTATAATAGAAGTCTTCCATACTAGTACACATCAGTTCTTAGAAGACTACAGAAACAGACCTGAATTGTGTTTGTTTAAATAAATTCAGACAAATAAAAACAACAAACAAACAAAAACACCATGAAACAACAAACCCAAGTCTGACAATTAACAATTCAACTTACAATATAGAAGGAGTTCAGTATTCTTACCAATTTAATCAGAAACTAGTCTAGATGGTCACTTTTTCCTTAGCATCACACTAAGGTTTATTTAGATAGCCAGTATCAGAAGACAGAGAAACTGCAGGTGTGCGAAAAAGTTACTTGTAAGCTACAGGCACTCAGGTATTTGCCTTCGTTATTGTGGAATTTTTATGTACTTGCACAAAACTTAGCTGAAGAGCATAAGCTATGGCTATTTTTTCAGAATGAGTGCTTTAACAGAAAGCTATCCAAAAAATGCCTACATATGGATTGACACAACGGGTTTAAAACTCCCGCTGAGCAGCTTGAAAAGACAAGGAAGACAACTTAATTTTTTTTAAGTCTGAATAGCCACATGACAATTCAGTAACTATTTTGAACCTTAAAAATGATCCATGCTAATCTTCCTCTAACTAACCAAACGATTATTCAGACCCTCAAAAGAAAAATTAATTTGTTCAACAGTGACTGCACAAACACTCTCACCAAGCACCAGGACAAGATGTAACCTGTGCATCTCTATTCATGTATCAACTGTTTCAGTCACAACAGAAGAAATATCAGAAACTTATTTCATGGAATCAGCCTGGGAAAGTAAAAGAATGGGTTCTCCAATTCTCTAATAAAGTAGAATCAGTTAACTGACAATCTAGATGCAAAGCTGAAAGCAAAACACATTTATCTCTACCTTTATTAGAGATCACCTTGTGTCTAACAAGCCTCAAATCCATTTAACTAAATTTACAACCTAATTTTGCCAGGCAGGAAATACAGTTTAGCCAAGAAAATTCATAAATAAAGTACCAAAGCTATCTTCACCAAAATACCATACAAAAACATACTTGCTAGAATATAGTATGTGAAGTCCCTTTCATTCTTGTACACTTCTAAAAACTCAATGGAAGATCCAGGAGAACTCTTCAAAAGGCTGACAGGGATTTCTAGGTTGGTTTTTTCAATATGCTGAAGTGAATTTCAGCTTTTTTCCCCTCAGTGTCCAGCTTGGATAGAAACATAGAATTTTGCCTTTCAAAACAAAGTGAGCAGGTGTCATAATTACAGCTATGTACACCATAAGGTAGTATTTTAATTATTGAAAACCTAATACAGGCTTGTTGAAGGAGTTTTAGATCAGGGAGGAAGTTTTTGTCTTCTTTTGTGGGTTTTTGGAGGGTGCGTTGTTTGTTTGGGTCTTTCTGGACCTGGTAAACATATATTTGAAAGAAAAAAACCTATACAATATGGATAGAAGGGATTAAAATACACTGCACAATCTTTTCAATAATTTCTTCTATGTAACTGACCCCAAAGTGCTATCCATACTGCCAGAAAACAAGCGTGGATCAGAAGAAAACAGAAGCATCTACACCAAGACTGTCACATTACTCATCAAATCTCTTGATCCAAAAGCTTATCATCTGTGCTACTTACCCAGTTTACTGTATCATCACTGTAGATACTTAGATAAACTTGGGTAAGGATTTCACTGAACCCCAAACAAGCCTTAAAAAGGAAGTTGTGCCATGGAAATCTAAGCCACTGCCTGAGTTAATCTTTAGCTTTCATCAACTTATTACAGAATTCAAATCGCCCTAAAGAATTTTTTTATTTATAATTTTGGAGCCAAGAGGCAACGATTTTAATATGCTTTACAATTAAACTTCACAGCAATACCAGTAAGCAATAGGAAACATCTAAATTAAAGTCTCTTACAATCTCTTCTGTTGACTTTCTAGCATTCTTTTATTTCCAGTATTAATTTTGTCTGAAAGGCAAAGAAACACAGTACCCCATGTAAAGGCATTTTGCATATAAAGATCTCATCTAGAGAAGGTCTGCTGTCCTAAACTCTATGTTCTCTCCTCCTTTTAGGTTATACCTCTCCGAACAATCTTTTCTCTTATTTCTTTCTTTTCTTTCTTCTTCCTAAGCAAATCCCTAAGTCCTACTTCTGAATGTGAATTGGCTGCAGATGCAAATAACACCAAAGTGAAGAATATTTCAATACAGGAAAATCTTTGAAAGGAATGCTCACATTTCACACAGATTGAAATAAAAATTTCAGCAATAACCCGCTGAGATGAAGAGACTTGGCTCCCACAAAGTGACTCATTGCAGTTGCACCCTCACCATAAATATGCATACAAACCATAGTAAGAGTTCTCAAATATCCACTTTTGGATCCAGAAAAGGAATTAACAGATGGACATGAACTCCCGCAGTATTTAACAAATATGACAACTTTCAACCAAGTCCATTTCAAAGGCCAAACTACCCATCTTTTCTAGTGGCAGAAAAAGAAGAAACACAGAAGACAACTCACTGCATGTTTCACTTTTGTAAGACCTCCTTTGATCAGCCACAGCTTTAAACTAACAACAAACTAAACAAACAAAATAAACCTAACCAAAACAAACCCAACATGGCAGCAGCTTGCTAAGATAAACATCAACCCAGAAAGCCACATGGAAACCCACCATTCTAGGGAAGATAATGGTATCAAATGTCTGACCTTTTACAAGCTTTACTGTAAGGAAAAAAGGGAAGAAATTACTCTTAACAAGGACTGGAAATAATATTGGAAGCAACTGAAAGCTAAGGGAGCCTCGAGGGTCAGCAGAACCCATGCATCCCACTTATATCCTCAGACAATTTTTTTAAGATTCACAGGAGTTCAGATGTTCAAAACACTTGCATTGTAAGATAGTTGCAGAGCTGATAAATACAGTGATACATTCTGTCAAAACAGGATTTAGCAGAAGAAACACTCCAAGGAAGAACACTTTTAAAGAAATACAGGGCCAACTGCAGAATTGACAAAGGAAACGTCAGTCTTGGTTCACAAACACAGTAGTTTGAAACGGACTAGATTCAAGCAGCTCCTGAAACCCTTCTTACTAGAAAAAAAAAGAAGGCACAATTGCCACGGAGCCGTTGCATAAGCAGCTGTAACATTATTCACCCTAGAACTTGAAAAGCGCTGATTTACGATGTAGCTGAACACCAATACAAAACACTTAGAATTCATATGTCATGATTAATCGAAGGCTTCATTTATCACTAGGGATCTCATTTTTGGATTTTGTTTCTGGTCTAAAAAATTATGTAATACCTTATTAATTTTAATAGCTACATGCTGCAAGACTATAAAACAAATACAGTGCAAGATTTCTGGAATTCTACAGCACCTTCTGTACATTGCCCTCTTGTGGGGCAGGCAGTGGTGGGATGGAGAAGGGGAAAAACACATTTAGATTGCTTCTATTTCTTCCACAAAGACTTGGTCTACAAAATTATTATGTAATATGATTTCACAAATACAGTGTGGTTCCAACTCTTTGGTTTTTTAGGTCATTTACACACTGGATCATGCTGAAGATCAGCACCTGCTCATTCATTTGCTTTAATGTACCTTTCAGAGCAAACATTTATCAGACTACTGCATGAAAATGTCACCTCAATGAAATATCAAATTAAGGATACATGTACAATTTTATCTTCGCTCTGACGGGGTGCCAACAGCACAAATGTTATCAAATCTATCTTTCCACAGTTTGGACCTTAGTGTCTGAAAAGACTGAATAATGCAAGTGAATGATAACTTTGGATGAGTTCAGCTTTCCTCTAATGTATTATTAATTAATAGCATTTCCACATGGAAGTATTATTTAACTTGTTGAAGGTATTTACATTTATTTGCAATTCATTTTTGTCCCAGGAACACACACTCTTCTCCAAAGAGGTTTCCAAAGTGCTTCATTTCACATTAAACTATGTTCTGGAATTTGGCATTTAACAGTTCAATGTTACAAAGAGGGTGGGGGAGAAAAAAAAAAAAAAAAAAGGCAACAAACTCCTGACCCTTCTCTCACCTTTGCCACACTGCTTAGCTTGTCAGACCTTCTGTGTGCCAATTCAAACCACTGAAACAGCAGGAACAAAAGCAAAGAATACAGTTTTCTGCTATTTTATTGTGCTAGTTTAGTTCAGTTAAGGAGTGTGAGAGATGGACAGCAACAGGGCCAGGAAGAAGATGCAGAAGAGAGGAGCAAGAGCCCATCTACCCAGGCAACAGGATGCTAACTTCTGTTTTCAAGAGTTAAAAGACATGTACACTATCAGCAAGCACTGGTGCTTGGCCCTTCAGACAAAACTCCTTAAGCTGATCTTAAAATATTGCATCTTATCCTCTTCTCTATTACAAAAATCATAACCCCCACTACCTTTAGCTAAGTTTTCAAACACTAACATTTTCAAATTTATCTTCCTTAGTGATTCATGGAAGCAAGATCATGTGAGCATCTAAATCACTAATTTTTCAGCCACTGTTTTTGACACCCTCAAACAATTCCAATGTATCATAACACTCTATTAGCACTCTCAGATTGGCCCTTTTGTCATTTATGGATTTTCAGCACTATCTTTCTGCCAATGAAGGTTGTAAATCCAGAGCTGTCACCATCAAAACTAATGCCTTTAATAGAAAGCCATGCATAGTTATTGCTAATCCCCAACACAAGCCCTGCTTGGCCTCTTATTTGTGACTGGTAGCTATTAGTAATGTAACCATAACAATTCCAGAATGAAAGATGCCCACGGTCCACAAGTTTCAAATTCAAATTCTACTTTATCTTGTTTTGACAAGAACAGCCCTAGCTCAGGCATTCATCTATCTATCATTTTATATGATATAAACCACAGCAGGAAAATTAAATGCAGTAGCAGTGTTGCTGCAGTCACAGTAATAAAAGGATATAAACACAGGACAGTTTATAGGGAGAAGGAGAACACTACTGCCAGCGTTACTCAAATGCAAACATACTCAGCTCTAAGCACAAAACTTGTTTTTAAGTACCAATACTTGTTAAATTTACTTAAGACTTAAAAACCTCCCTTCAATACAGGTATAATGGTCAGAATTTTAACCACCAGTGGTAAAAAGACTCAAGAATCAATGACAAAAATGCCAACCAAAGCTCCTCCACATGTCAGACTAACACACAAGTCTTTTTCAGAATAAGCTACTCTTCTTTTGATATTTAACATTAAAAATGCTTTTTTCTGTTATTTACACAGTTTAATATTAACAATTAGTGATGGATACTCAGCGATAAAGACTCAAATAGCACGTTATAACTTCGAAAATGTGCAAGATTAACTATATCAAGGCAACCATTTATTGATTCTGCTCGCCTTCATTTATTCCTATAAAAATTGCAAGTATTTAAAATTTAAAAATATGTTGTTACATACTGTGAAATGTTCCAGTCTCCACAAGGTAACCTAAAGACACCTATCAAATATAGGTCAGGAAACAGGTGAACAGAATGGCAAGCAAAAGGAATGCATTTCATTATCCTGGCTCAGTCAGCTTAGCATCACAGATCACCTTTAGCTGCCTGTGGTCTATCAGCACACAAAACATCACACCTGGTGAAGAGCACATACCTACACCTTTAGAAAAAAGTATCAAGAGTACCTTCTAGAAACTGTTACAAAGTCAACATAAAGTACTAATAACCCTCTATTAATCAAGGATACAAAGCAAAGGAAAATATTTTAAAGCACCTTTTGCTTCTATTCTCCTCACACTTTTTGTTATGTAATGTATGAAGATACATTGCTCAAACAGAAATAAAAATCAAGCAGTAACTTGTAAGTAAGTTGTAAGTAAGTACTAAGGTTCAGGTCACCTAGTTTTCAAATTAAGATAATCAACATAGAATTATTTGAAAAATTATGCAGTCTTTTATTGGTTCTTCAAAAGTTACTCTATCTCATGACATGCCATCTACAAACATTGAGGAGTTACGTGAACAATGCTACTGGAAAATGTACTGAACTTGTACAGAGATCAAAATCATAGTCAAAATGTTTTTTCTTAAAAACTTTAAGATACTGACAAAAATCAAGTACTATGTAATAATAGCATAAATAATAAACAATCAAATAAGAATAACACCTAATAATACCTCAAGTATATCATATCAATTTTTCAACTGAACAAGAAGTTTTTGGTTTATCCCTGTACACTAAGGAAGATATCTAGACCAACAATGAGATTTTTCTTTTAAAAAAAAAAAAAACAAAAAACAACAAACCACTGTTTGATGAGCACAGTAAGAACTTACTACAGTAGAAACCTACTCAAAATTCTGATTCTCCCAGTGTAGCTTTAGAGACATCTATAAAAAACACAGTGAAGTAGTAGCTCCACAAAACAAATAACAGAATTTCTTCAGATAAAAGAGGATTTCACCATTCATGGAATTTCAGTTTTACATTCTACAGTTATCACTGTTACTAATCACTACTATGCCATGCACAGGTTGTTCTGGGGTCAGGTTTTGAGTTTGTTTTCCTTCATTATGAAAAGAAGAAGACTTGGATGTATACTTTAAGGGAGAAAAGGACAGCTGCAACCAATGCAGCCTTTCAAAATTCTGCGTCCTACAGGGTAGTCTTTAGGAATACCTGAGATAGTGTGTCTGCAATTTGATTTTACATTAATTTACTAATTCCAGGTACCAAGCTTAATACTGCTATGAGGTGTTTGTTGCACTTCAAAACAGCTGTCACACTGTCAGTCTTTGCAAAAAAAAAAGACTTTCAACACAATTTGACAGGAAGAGAAATGTTAAAGAAAGAAAAAAATTTATACTCCTACAAAGTCAGTAAAGAACATGAGCCCAGGAACAGAAATACTACTTATCAGCACCAACAGTAAAACACTGCAGCATGAAGTCACCCCTTTTTGAACACCAGGAAACCCACATAAAAACTCAGTCTTAGAAAACAGGAACCAGATTCTGCAGTTTATAGGTAAATATAAAAGACTATACACTGAGCATATGTACATATGGTACATACTGACCACTTTTTAGAGGTGTTTCAGAGGCATTCTTCATTCCCTCCAACTGAATAGAATTTGGAAGAAGTCCACATGTATAAGCATCACCATTAGCATCCACACCACACAACTCTCATTTGAGTAGTATTTATCTAGCATTAGTTCAATAATTAAAATTGAAGTAATTCCTAAGTGGTTGCAAAACACTTCTCCTCTAGTTATCTTAAGCATTCTTACAAATTTGCTTCTCACATCAATAACAGTT
This sequence comes from Merops nubicus, assembly GCF_000691845.1. Lineage (NCBI taxonomy): Eukaryota > Metazoa > Chordata > Aves > Coraciiformes > Meropidae > Merops > Merops nubicus. Next base: position 51,850 of record NW_008619927.1, on the reverse strand, counting down.
GAGAGGATTAAACAGTCAAAACTATTAGACTGATTCACAAAAGCTGAAGAAAAAAAAAAATGCAATGGAATACTGCAGTACTGAGACGAGTCTGGAGCTTTTTTCCCTAAAATGTTACACAAAACCCTCAATGTTCAAATAACACCATTAAGATTATGAAATGAGACAATTAACAGGGGAATGACATAATCAGAATTACCTTTGCAACACTCTGCTTTATACAGTATTATAGATTGTCCCAAGGAGTAAGAACTTTTTTTTTTTATGAGAGAAAAAAGAAACCATTGCTTATGCTGCTGAATAGCAAGTCAAAGTTAACTTCAGTCTGTTCCTATTTTTGCCACAGAACTTTACGTGATGCAAGGCAGGTCAATTTTATCTTTTCAGAGTCAGTTATTCAGATAGTGAGGAATACATAATGAACACTTCATCTGAGTGTTTAGGACTTGATTTGGAACACCCCACACAGAGCATTAACATGTACTAAGAAGCATCAAGTGCTTTTCTCCCAAATGAAATCCATAGCCCTGACATATGAATGTTGGCTCCTTCACAACATACTTGGAAAGTTTGGGCAGTTCAGAACACAGTTCACAAACCAACACACAGACAGCCTAGGGAAACTTTCAATGAACAGGCATATTTCACGTTTTCCCTTGCCATGGGCCTAACACCCAAACTCACAGCTACAGTGGAACTCACCAAGTGTCACAAGTTGCCTCAGACTCTTCTTGGATGTTCAACGTTTCCCCCTCAAAATCAGAGAAAGTGTAACATCTTTAAGAACAGGACAAACAGCAAGAAGATGCCAATAATGAACTTCCTTTAGCCAGTAGGTTGGTGTTTGGAACACCTATCCTGGCTCCTACATTTAGGTTCTCCTCTGACAGCCTTCAACTTCTGTAGCAGTGCCCTGGAGCTTCTCATCACTATTTTGCTTTTTATACCTCTTCAATCCCCGCTTCTTATACATATGCCATTGTCATGGTTTAACCCCAGCAATCAACTAAGCACCACACAGCCCCCCAACTCAATCACCCTCCCAACAGGAGAATCAGAGAGAGGAAGGGCAAAAATGACAAGAGTTGTGAGTTGAGATAAAGATAGTTCAACAGGTAAAGGAAAAGCCACATACACAAACAGAGCTAAACAAAGAGTTCATTCCCTACTTCCCTTCGGCAGGCAGGTTTTCAGCCACCTCCAGGAAAGCCCGGCTCTATCACACGCAATGGTTCCCTGTGTAGACAAATGCCATTACTCCAAATGTCCCCCCACTTGCTGCTTCTTCACCCAGCTTTCTATGCTGAGCATGATGACATATGTCCCTTTGGTCAGTTGGGGTCAGCTGTCCCAGCTGTGTCCCCTCCCAGCTTCTTGTGCACCCTCCGTCTACTCACTGGTGGGGTGAGGTGCAGAAAAAGCCTCGACTCTGTAAGCACTGCTCAGCAGTAACAAAAACATTCCTGTGTTATCAACACTGTTCTTCAGCACAAATCCAGAACAGCCCCACGCTAGCTACTATGAAGAGAACTAACTTTATCCCAGCCAAACCAGCACAGAAGTTTTCAGTCACAAGCCCATTTTTGTTTAATTTACATCATGTGTGCCATCATAGCAAACAGTTTTAAATTTCCCCTTCCTGCTGTGTTGGGTTTGTGTCTGATGGGGTTTTAGTAGCATGGGAGGGGGCTACTTGTGTGGCTCCTGAAAGAAGCTTCGAGAAGCTCCCTGAGCTGGGGAGGACCTGCCTCTGGCCAAGGCTGAGCCAACAGATGAGCACTGGAAGCACCTCTGAAACAACATATTTAAGAGTAGGAAAACCTGTTGTGTGAGTTCTTTGTTTTGGAGAGGAGTGAGACATGAGGGAGACAACTATATGGACACTGAGGTCAGTGAGAAAGGGGGGGAGAAGGATGCACTGGAGCAGCCATTCCCCTTCGGCTCATGGTGAAATTGCAGGCTGAGCCCCTGCAGCTTAACAGTGGAGGAGAATCCTGCCCGCAGCCTGTGGAGGACCCCACGGAGTGGGTGGATGTGCTCAAAGAAGGCTGTGACTCTGAAGGAAGCCAGTGCTAGAGCAGTCTATTGCTAGGAGGACTACGGCCCACAGAAGAGACTCAGGCTGGCAGGAGAAGTTCACGGAGGACCGTCTCGTGGGAAGTACCCCATGCTGACACAGGGGAAAAGTGTGAGAAGTCCTCCTGAGAAAGAAGGAGAAGTAAAGATAATGTGTCATGAACCAACCACAACCTCCATTCCCCATCCTCTTGCACTGCTGGTGAGGAAGAGGTAGACTATCCAAACCAGAGCTGCGCCTGGGAAGAAGGGAGGATTTAAGATCCAGTTGTATTTCTCACTGTCCTGCCCTGATTCAATTGGTAAATAAGCCGTTGTTTAAATTTACATGGTATTCCCAAGTTGTGTCTGCCTTTTGCTCCTAACTTTAACTGGCAAGTGAGCCCTCCCTGTCCTTCTTCTCAACCCTTGAGCCTTTTGTTGTGTTTTCTCACCCCCATCCCACCAGAGGGGGGTGGAAGCAAGTGAGCAGCTGCATGGTGCTTTGCTGCCAGGTAGGTGGGCTTAAACCACAACTTAAAACACATAAGCCCACCAAAAAAAAAAGTTTAAAAACCACAAGCCAAAGTACTTGCAGTAGAAAAAGAACTTGTGTAATTCAGCTGCTGTATACTAGTTACTTACCTTGTAGTAAAATTCACATTTTTTAGAAGTCAGAAACATAGTGTTAGTGAGCTTGCCTCATTTTCATGTAAGTAGCATGACACTTCCTCTACACAAAGGTCATTCCCAGACCTATTTAGTCCCTTCCAAAGATAAGGCTGCAGGAACACCAGCAAAGCATTCTTCCACAGCCTCATGGTGGCCTAAATTTTTCCCCAGCATGCTTGAGATAAATACCTGAGCCTTGAAAAAAGGGATATTGTAACAGGACGTCAAGTACCATATCACCAACCCTACTTATCTCTAATCATTTCTAAATAACACTGCCACAGGAACTAACAATACTTAGTGCAGCAGCAATCAGAACGTAATTAAACATTTATTCTGTGGCTTCAAATTCCTCATTAAAACATACCAGAGGTTTGCTGCTTAATTATTATACCATTGTATATTTGCTATTGATTTTGTAAGCACAGTGCCCAGAAGAAACTAATACATATTAAGGAAAACACATTTTCAGCTCAGTCTCTTTACAAGAATGACAACTATCGATATCAACACTTTCAGTCCAAATTCGTCTTACTTCAGACTAATAATTCATATGCAAACATGTAGCTTTTGAGGACTGAGCAATAAAAAAACATTCCAATTCTCAACTCACACAGCTTCTGCTTGGCAAAATGAAAAATTTAAGGATGTCTAAAGATCAGAATATCCAAATTTCCAAAGAACACGGATAAAGAAGAAACTAGAACACCCTTACTGGGAGGGGGCCAAAGGGGAGACACCACTCTAATCTGGGAAGATATACATATTTATGGTAATATGACAACAATCTAGATTCAAAACAAATTTACAGAAGAGGAAAATAAGGAAAGTCACCCTAAAAAATTACCCTGCTCATCCAAGATACACAGTATATTTGATATACTTTATCAAATAAGATATCACATAGAAAGGGTAACCAAATTTACCAAGAGAATGAGACTCCATAACACATAGACTGAAGATTAGTGTTTTGCAAAGCACAGGTCATTCTTTAACTACAGAACTTGTAAGATAGAAAACACCAAAGAAAAAAATCTGGAGCCACAAAAAGTTAGGCAATTAACAGATTTAGGAAACTGCAACTTTTTTTACTGCTCTGCTTTTAACTAGAACAGTGTTTAAGTATTATAGAACATCTAAGGCTAATTAAACTTGATAAGTGAACAAGCTATAACATGCCATGAGAACCACTGAATGTCAACTAATAGGTTAGTGCTTCAAATTGCATTGTTTCACTTGGTATTACAGATCATGAGATCATCCGGATTACTGTTTCAGTTCATGAAAAGTAGAAACAAACTTTAATATCCTATTTGTAGCAAATTTCAAGTCACAGAAAAAGGTCAGGACTTGCAAAGGCAAGACAAAACATTAACAAATTTCTAGAAGATCCACATCAAAACACTCCCAGAGCAAAAAGAAGCTGAGCAGCTACCAGAAAAAACAGCTGATACACTGGCTGAACGCACTCTCCAAGAGAGCTACAGTTTCTCCAAGTAATCTCTGAAGATTTTACAGGTTTTACCAGCTAACAAGCACAATATCTCCAGTGAAAGTCACTTTACAAGAATAACAAAAATATCCACAAGCAGGTTTTTTGCACTGTTCAGACACAAAACTAAAATTGAGCCTCATGCTCTGTTCTGCCAATAACCAGGCCTAACAAGAATGATAGCACCAGGAGGAAGATGAACCAATACACAGACTGTATTGTAAACAAAAACGTTATGATATGAATGGCCCCTGGGGGTACAAACAAGTCAATCAGCTGATACATAATCGACGCCACCCCCAACAATCCCACAAAAGATGTGGCTCGGCCCACAACAGGTGGTACAAACAGAGAACCAAGGTTGCCCATAGTTGGTAAAGGAAACACCCAAACCAGACAGTTAAATACATAATAAAAAGGTGCCCACACAGCGACTCTCACCCAATCAGCCCACGCTCACAAAGGTCTAAATGGACTGGGGCTCAGCTCCAGGGAGAGTCAGGAGGTCTTCCCTGAACCAGGAAGCTCTGTGGAGTGCACTCCACAGACAGACACTCCTGACTCCCTGCAAGTGGTCCCAGCTTTTATCCCCAAGCAGACACCTGACCTTTGTCAACTCAGTGCGGGACCCCTGGGGCTCATTTCCCTTATGGCTCTCCCTGCAGGGCCGGCCGCACCCTGGGGGGAAGCTATAAGGCAAACTCACCTCCTCTGTATGAAGGGCTGTGGGAATCACCCATATGTCAACCTTAATTCAGGGCTCGGGGTTCAAACCCCAGCATTTCATGCTCACACCACAAAGTTTCTTAAAATTCAACTCCAACATTTCATCAATTTGAGTACAAATCCATGCTTGTGTTTTCAAAAAACATGATCTGAAACATGGTAGTGGTGAAAAAAAATCAAACTAAAATAAAATGTGGCAAGTATTTTTAAGGCCTGTAGGCAATTCAGTAGTCTGCAATTCAAGATTGCTATTTTCTACCTACGTGTTAGTAGAAAAAAAGAGCTACCAAAACTCCATAGTGTTATTATTTTAGTCATAAGTTTAGATTTAGAGGCAGGACCACATCACAATGCACTCTCTCTTCTGCATTACCAGTTGAAGATGAAACTATTCATCTACAGCACTAATGAGATCTGAAGACACACTTTACAAGATTATCCAAGAACAATGGAGATCAACATCCATTCGAAGTGGAAGTGAGCTTAAAAAACAAGGCAAGTATGAAGGATACTAAAGGTCTGCCAACTGATATTTGTTATTCAATTTTCAGTCACTATAAATGTAGCTCCTTCATACTACACACATTTTGTCAATACAGTCTTTCATTTCAGTTTTTATGCAACGATTTTGAATAATGCAAAACCATCTACCCACCCACAGAAAAGTCTGTTAGGTCAGCTGTACAGGATACAAGCAGGTGAGCAGTTTTGCATGTGTTCTCAAAGGACTAAAGAAGAGCCAAAGCAAATCTGCATTATTGTACCACTGCCTGTTATCATCCATGTTCAAGTTAGATGACCATTTTTCCATAGATGACTATTAATCTAGCAGTAATAAAAACTTAAATTAATAACCATTATAAATTGTAAATGCTTTTTTAAAATATGTAAAGTTAAACTGTTAAACAAATACACCAAGGATACAAATTAAGAGGACACTATGTTCTTTGTATGCTCACAGGAAAATTCCCAGGTGAATGACAAGATATTTTTGATCATCAAGTCAACTTGATCATCAGTACCAGCAAAATGTAATCAACAAGAGATGTCAGTTCTTTGATGAGGAAGAAAAGACAAAACAGGTTGAAATACAAAGAATTAGATGTACCTGTTTATCAGCTACAGTGCCTACCACTGCTTTTCTTTCCTACCTGGTCACAAAGGCTACACAAAAAAAAAAAAAAAAAAAACAGCTATAATGGAAAACTAAAGAAAAGGAAGCTTTACGGAAGCAATAGATATATTTCAGTGCGTATACCAAAACTGATGATAAACAGAAACAGGAAGGTGCCTGTATGAATGCACCTTAATGTGTTACCTCATCAGACCCTAGAACCTCTAGCTAATCACCTTTGTTATTTTATTTTAGTGCTTTGGGAACAAGATTTCCTTCACACTTTTCAGCAAAAATTAAATTTATCAGGAAGTGCTACTATTAAGCAGATGTGCCACGTAATTAGCAACGACAAATCCACTTACTTTTTTCTCCTTCTCATGATGTTTATCCTGAGAGTGAGAGGAAGAATCACTTAAACTTTGATCATATGACCTATTAGATCCCCGTTTGCTCTTTTTCTAAAAAGAGAAAATATATTTATGGATAGATAGAAGGAACCGTTTGGATAAATAAAAAGTATAGAGCATTTCAACTGATAAGATGCCTTACTACCTGAAGGAAAAAAAACAAACTTCAGTTACTGAAAAACTGACAAATTACTAACACTAATAAAATTTACAGGACTACCCAATGTATACCAGGAAAAGCCTATCCTTTGCTGACTTTCGCAGCTCCTGTGAATTTGCAAGATATGTTTTTCCACAAAGAAATGACATACAACACTTCTTAAAGGTTAAAAGATGCCAGACACATTTTCAGGTTTTCATAACATAAAACAGAAAAGATGCTGCTCAAACGATTATCACATGAAGCCACTGTGCTAGCACTGCCACATGCCTGAAATGCATTGCGAGGTGACTGGTTTATGGCTTCATGATTTATTATTCAGGTGGTCTGTCTGCAAAATTTTCATTTAAATGGTTTAAAAAATAAGATACAGAACGCTATGGTCATGTACACGTTTACAAGCAGCAGGCAGAATTGCTTGTATTTCTGCAATGTTTGAGCACCTACTCCAGAACTGCAAATTCCTTATGCTAGGTCAGTGTTCAAAATGTTTATTTTATCATAACTGAGGTAGCATTATAGAGGCATTTCAGGTCAGTGCTTTGCCAATCAAAGTTTCCAGTGGTACAGTAGATATAAACCATCCGTTACCTTCAGTAGCAAATACTAACCACCTGTATTTACCAGGCATCAACAGTCGCAATAATCCTAAAGAAACACTAAAGCACTTCAAGGATCTTGCCAGTCTTTACTGGTTTTACCACTATAGTTTCCTAATGGGAAGCTAGCTAATTAGATGTCAGATACGGACTTATGCCATTATCATTGAACTTTTAAATTTTTAATAGTAATAATGTCCCTGTTTATGGCAGGTGGGGTTAGACTAGATGACCTTTGGAGGTCCCTTTCAGCCCAGACATTCTATGATGCTATGATTTTTAAAAGTAAACTTTTCAATAAACATGACTACTCTCAATCATAGCAGCACTGGAACCTTCAAATCAAAGGCATAATAATGTAAGAGTTTGCCTCCACTGCTAAAATAGACCATTTTTGTTCTTTTTGTATACTTAGCTCAATACAATAATATTAATAAAAGATGTTATCTTAGTAAGGGCCTAGAAAGCCCAGACTTATCTTCATTATCAAGCAAACTCATCAGTATTCACCAGAACACAGAGCTTCTAGAAAGCTAAAATGGTTCACTGGCCCTTTGTTTTTACCTCATTGCAACCTACTCCGAAGTCATCCAAGTATTCAACCTTTTTTTAGCAGTGAAAAGAAGTAGTCAGTAAATATAACTATACTTACATCAGTATCTGGATTTAAGTATATTTTAATTTTCACAAATCAATATTCATAAATAATGTTTTGTAGACATCAGTAAGTCCTTCCAAGCCCACACACTCACACATGTCCACAGAAATAGGTATCTGGTACTGTCAGACTGTTAAGAATTGATAGCAAAGACTCCAGAGGTCTGATCCAAAATCTACTGAAATAACTGAGAAATTTCTAAGCTTCTTGCTTTCTTGTTTGTTTTTTAAAAATCAAACCTTAAGTCACTTTCTTGAGGTTGTGTTTCTGAGAACTTATAGGCAGGGAATATCCACTGGCTACATGGTGAGAGACAGAACAAAAGGAAGAACACTTTTTTTTTTTATAATGAGCAGAAAGAAATGGAGGGCTTCTTTACTCTCTAATATACAGGGTAACAAGTAATATTTTCTAGATTATTCCAAAATGGACTGAATTCCTAAAAGCCAATCGATCAAATAGCGAAAGAAAGCGTTAAAGAAACCTAATGAAAAAAACACTAAACGTGCATGCTATTTCTGGCAGAGAGGAAAAACCCACACATCTAGAAGCTAACCACTTATAAAAACATTTTCAGCTAGTATTTCTGTAACTGTCATTAAAATATTGTTTTAATGAAACACAATCCACTTTCTGAGCTTCATTAAAATATTATTTCTAGTGTTAACAGCAATTCAGAGTGAAAAAATAAGTCAGTAATATTTATTTATAGAATTTAACAAATACATACCAGTTTACTAAAATGGTATTTACAGTAGCCACAGTATTGGACGTTATCTGCACCATTGCCTTCTTCTTCACAAAGAAGTCCTGCAAACTGTGCACTAAAAATAAACCAAACAACATTCAAAGAAAGCAATTTTACATCAGCTTGTACCACAGTATCACAGCTGATAAAGTACCGATACTTGTGTCTGTATCTAACAGAAGACATTTCCACACAAGTGACTTCTAATGGCATACAAGCACATAACCAACCTTTGTAGCTCAGTAAAAACCATGCATGGCTTATACTTTGGCCTGATGCCTTTTTCATAGCCTTTATGTCACTCACACAAGCTTACAGCTTGAAAATCTACATTTATTATGCAGCTACTCCCATGAATAAATAAACCAAGCATTTTACAATCATTCTTAACTCAAATTCAAGCCAAAAATTATCTATGGAAAGAACAGTTTTTAAGAAAACCATACTGCAAATCCAAAGAAGGAATTTTTCTGCAGTTCCATACATCCTTCTCTGCTTTGCCAGGAAAATTACTACTTTCCCTCCCCTCCCTTTTTTTCCCCTAATTTTTTCAATGACCTAATAAATCAAACCATATTTATTGGTTTAAAAGACTGTGGCAGGTTAATTTATTTTAAAACGAAAGACAAGTTTCCTTGCCTGGGCTAATTTTTACCTTATTCTACTATATTTTTTACAAATCAAATTTGCTTTTCATCATTTGTAGTGTTTACTTATTTTCTTTATCACAACCAACTTAGACACTAAAAAAACCCAAACATTCCATTTCATTTTCCTTATCATTTTCATTAGCATAATAGTGCAATATTACAGTTAAAATTATGCATGGGACTATTTAAACTAAAGAGCAATATATAAGGCTGCTTATTTTCATTGCTCTTGTATAAAATTACCTTTCCTTCATTTATACTTTGTGTTCTTGGGCAATTCATAAACAATGCTTCATGTGCACACCTACAGCAGATGCCAACTACAGAAAACATTTAAGAGGATCTCTTTAAGCAATGATTTTTTTTCCTGAGCTTGCCACAGAGAAAGAGATGGACTCAAATGCATTCTTCTTTAGACATTAGTTTTGTTAATCCAAAACTGATACACCTCACACTGGATTCTCTGCTTCCTGTAGTTTCCACATTTTTCTTCCATTTCTTTAAATATTACAGAAGCCTCTAAATATTCTCAGTTGCAGTACTCTCTGGCTAGCTATCATTTTATAGTACATACCTGGGGGGCTTTTAGAATAAAAAAAAAAAAAAAAAAAAAAATGCTAAAAGTTGGCAAGAAATAATTTCATCTCCAACCTATTTTTCATGTTCTTTATGGCATTCACTGAAAAAACAAGGTTTTGGAAGAAAGAGGGGGAAAAAAAAAAAAAAAAGGACTCTCTTATGTATCCAAGTGCTTCAAAGAAAAGAGAACTTCTCATCCAAACACTTGGATGTACACATTTTTTTCATATCAGTAAATAACTTCTTCACACAGTACATATGCTCTGAGGAACACAATCCATTTTCACCATAAAAAGAAACTTGTCATTGATCATATACAATGAAAAAATAGATGTTTATTAAAAAGCAAAATCTGCCAGATAGTCAAGGGTCAAATAAAAATTTAAAAAAAAAAAAAAAAAGAGTTGCCAAGAAATCAGTGCCCAAACTACAGGATTATATCATTTAAGATCTGCACAAGATATTGAAAGTATCACTTCATTACACTGAAGATAATACATTTAACTAGATGTGCAAATACCATTTCCCTGACTGAGCTGGTCATGAAGAAGTATTCTTCTCATAAAACAGACAGGTAAACCCACGGATTCTGTAGCCAATGTGTGTAAATGTGCTATTGTAAAGGAGCTTCAGCAGAATTTGAAATAAACAAATAACATCTGTAAATACTGAGGTGGAATTCCTTTTGCCTCCTTTTACCTGTCGACGTCTGGTTTAATCTAATTATCCAGCCTCTTTTCCAGATCATAAGTGAGACAGGCATCTCCTGAATGCAAGCAAACCTAAATATCTTGAAGTGGAATGAATCAGATGGTGGACACAGCTGTTCTCCTCCAAGAGCTATACATGAAACCTAAATTAATAGTTCAAAGATAGATGTGTACCATCTAGATAATACCAGTGAGGTGAATCACCTCCAAACGTTTGTAAATCCATACCACAACAGGCAAGTCTAGGGCAATTTTAGGTATAGCTCAATTTTTCCCACTGATTTACCAAAAATAAATATCAAATCAAGTAACAGATAAACAAACAATGACTTCACACTCCTATTTCCTATAAAATATCATCCAATAAAAATAATAAGAAAAAAAACCAAACTAAACTTAATTCACAAGAGGACACGGCGTTTAATATAACCCAAGGAAATATTATCAGACAGCTTTTGCCGCTCACAGCAACGTCTATGCTGCCACTGCCATATTAAAATAAAGTTAGATATTTCTACACAAACCAGTTTACTATGTTTCTTTACTCAGAAATATACTAAATAAAGGGTTCATTCATTACATTCTTTGCATCAATTCTTTCTGGAAGATGAAAAATATTAAATAATAAAGCCTACTTACCACGTTACATGAAACGCTTGTCGACATCCATGTTTATTACATGTCATACAAGCACCAGTGGCCGCTTTACTTTCTCTGCCTTGTTCATCACAAATATAGCAAGTCTATCAGACAAAATATAAGAGGCATAAAAATAAACTGTGTTACTCAAAGGAGATTGTAAGGTGAGAATTACTGCATTTTGCAGCTAAGCTTTTATAAAAACTTCTTTATAAAGTGTAATTGTTTGTTTGCAAAAGGAGATCGCCTGGGAGACACTTGTAATCTGTGGAATATTTCATCAACACTACAGCAGTACAAATAGTAATTTACTTAAATTATATACCACTCTTCAACGACCCAAACAGTTAAACAGCCAAAGGTTAACAGTATTAGGCTTCAAAATTTGCCTTGCTCTCAAGTTTGTGCTTATATCCTTTTGGGTCGCAATTATTTTTGCATTAAATTAACATCACCTGCATTGGTGGCATTCAGAAATACCAAATCAGACTGAGTGCCTAATGGACAGGATAACGTACAGTATACGTCCATGGATCTACAAAATTACATTAAAAGAAGGAAACTTAAATTTTTATTTGTCTGTTTGGTGTAAAGAATTTTCAGAAGACTCGCAGTATACATCAATATTAACATGATTCTCAGTTACCTTTAATCATCTATGCTGCTTAACAGAACTCTGCTTTTAATTTTAACATGACTTGGACAGCCCCATAATCATCTCAGAAACTAATCAAGCAAGAACCTTCCGCAAACAAAGCTTAAATTAGTATATCAAACCTATTTCAACCTCAAAAACAAGCTAAAGTGAAAACAGTCTAGTACCTGAAGATCTTTCCATTGCATTCCTGTCAATTTGTTTGTTTTACTAGGATACTATGGCAATTTCTAGTATTTTCAAAAACATTCTCAGTAAAATAGAGAGAAAAAAATTATGACAAAAAAAAATCTAAAATTTTCCTCATTGATCAATTTATTTTTTTTAAACATGTGGCAAATAAATACAGATACATCCTGTATGGAAGCTCACTGTCATACTAGACATCACTACAATCTCTCACCAGCATTTCAGGGAGAAACATAAGGCAAAACTAAATCTCCATTTCTTATTGTCCTAATTACTGAAATGCCGTTTAAAAAGACTATCATATCACATTTCTTTAACAATTTAAGAATAGATTCTCAATGAAAGTATCCTCCAACACTGGGGCAGTCAAGGGTCTATTTTTAAATGACAGAGAACATCACTGAGATAACAAACATCAAGGACACAACTGCTACCTCTGTAGAAACTCCATTACAAGATGTTAGATAAGAAAAGAAACTTTTTTTTTCCACCCCAAAAAAACTGTGTACATTTAAACCACAACTGACTTATCGCAATTGTATCAAAACCTCCCTTTAGCAAGGCAGAGAATGAGTAGAATAATAAATAAAAAGAACATCAACCATGGGTAGTAGAAAATGGTTTTAGAAAATCAGACTAGGACACTGCTGAAATAAAAATTTAAAAGATATAATGCAAAACCAGTATCACTTAGAAAGACATGAAAATGAGTGAAATTCTGAGATCACAACAGCCTTTTATAGAGGTAGTTAGAACAACATTTATCATGACACGTCATCTAACTAAAGCTTTTTTTTTTTAAATACAAGACACTAGAATAGACAAGTCATTCTTGTACAGTTTACATAGGACTTTGGAAAGCATTAAAACCAATAGCTACTATATCCTAAAATCATACCCTATATCCTAACATTTCAAGGATCAGAAAGGGGATAATCCTACTTAATTCTTTCCCTTGCTCCCTTTGTACATCAAGGTAGTGCATACAGATAATTCATCTGTTTGACAGGGTCTGTTACTGCATGCTTTTTAGCTTTCCACACCACGACCTGACCAAGTTAGATTTTAGGAACAAACAAGGCCATGATCTATCAACCTCATCTGATCAACTACATTAAGTATAAGTAACTTATACTTAGTATATACATATTAAGTATGTATATATTTATTATATATATATACACGTATATATGAAGTATACTTTTAAGTATACTTAATATACTTAAAAATAAGATCTCTATAAATAGAGAGTTCAACAGACCCCATAAAACTCAAGCTCCAGTTACTGTTCTGTTTTTTCAGTTTTGCCTTAAGATCTGTATTTTTTTCCCCTCACTGAAGCCCAGGGAAGAAAAAAGCAACATAGGAATCCTGTTTAGTAAGGAGGTAGGCTCTGTTTTCCAACACTACACACTACATTTAGGGTCTACGTTTCAGAACTCCTTAAATCAATTTATAGTAAAATGACTGAAAAATTGTAATTCATTACCAGCTATATTACAAAAAAGCTTAAAAAAACCATGGTGGACTGACTACCCATTATAACAAGCTCAATGAACTTCTATACTTCCTACTATAGTCATGAGAGATATCAAACCTGTTTCCTGATCTTCCACCTGAAACAGAGGCAAAGAAAGCTTTATTCCAACATGGACAGTAAGATCTTTCTAAAGCTGAGCTGAGCTTCTCCTACCTGCACCTTCAATTTCAGAAGCCTGAGAACCTTTATCTTTCTTTCACAAATCAGAAAGACAAAGACTTCTATGCACGTGCAAATCCGTGCAATTGCTACACATCCTCGAAAACCTCTGGAATGTGGAAGTGTAAAACTCTTGTGTCCCATCACTTACAGTAAAGCTCTTCAGAGCTCTTAGGGGAAGAAAGTACTTAAGACTTCTCCCAAGCTCACTGAAAAATAAGCAAAACATTACACAAAGCTTTTGATTCAGCAAGGAAACTTTACACAGAAAAACACAATACATAGCTTAGTTTCATTAATGGCAAAACATAAATTTTGCAAAGATGCATTTATGTTTTTCTCTGTCTTTCTTCCAAAGACTCAAAATGCAAACCCTCTTTGCAAAAGTAAGGCAGAAGGGAAGATGAGGCAAGAAAAACCTTATGAACCAAAAAGTCATCTGAGAAATAGTTTACTCCTAACAGCTACCCAAAAGCACTCTCTACTTACAAAATCAAATCTAGCAGTTGCACAGAACCTTCTCATTGTTGCAGCAAGTACTGATATAAAAGTCTAGCAGCTGTCTTTACTGCCAGGTAGACCAAGAAACTCCAAATGCACTTTTTAACCAATTCCTGTAAGAGATTCTTAAAAGCAGTAATCATACTCAGTTACCACATAATTTCAAATGAACCTGGAAGCTCACATAAGGTAAGTAGTTATTCCTTGGATGATTATGCTAATAACAAACACTTACTAAACAGGAGAGCAAGTACTAGTCCATTGCTTTTTGGAAGTGACCATGTAAGATATGCTTTCCTGCCAGTTAACCCACTAATCAAGTCATTCAGTGGATTCATTCTGTAATGTGATGAGTTTATTCCAAAAGCAGGTAAACTTCAGGGAAACAGCAGCCAAATATCTGTACATTTACATGTGCTTTGGTGTTTGCTGTGTTTCTTCTATTATTTAAGATTGCTGCAGTTTGCACATTTCACAGCATTTTTGGGTGTTCAATGAAGAAACAAGTTCATAGAAAAACATTTATCAATCTAGTACTATCTCCTGGCAAAACTCCAATGACGTTTGCCTTTAAAATAAAGACTACTGTATAAATTCTCCCTTATGGCAATTTTCATTGGCCTGTATTTTCCCCCAGTTCCATATGCTAGCATTCTATATGCATCCAGCTTCACAGGCAGACTTTAGGACTTCACAGGAAATAAAATTTTTCTAACCTGAGTTAACAGACAGAATGAAATTAGCACTAAAACTCTCTAAAAGGAGTAACAACTCTAGTTATTTTTTCCGAGTTAGGTGTTTACATTTCTTTACAATGTCCAACATCCATTTTAAGAATTGTTTGCCATGTCTACTTCAAAAAAAAAAAAAAATATATACACACACCTTCTCTTTCCTCCCAAATTGACAAAAGTGAGAGTTAAGTGCTTACAAAATTTCTGATCTTAACAAACCCATATCACTTAAGCACAATTTATATTTCAAGGCCTGGGTATGAACCATTGCAAGCTACCTGAAAATGGAATTCACAATTGTATTGGTTTTGGCTGTACTGCTCAGAACCAGCCTACCTGGTAACTGGTGGCAATTAGCCACCGTAGCACCAAACTTGGTGCTGGCTACAGATTTATCAAAAAAGTTGGGAGAGTTCCCTGTCAGCAATTGCCTATTAAATTCTGTGCCATTACAGCCAGACTGCCATTGGCAGTGAAGTTAGACTGGCTTCAGAAGGTTTGCTGCAGCAACTGCACTACAGGCATTTCTTTTATGGCCCTGAAGTCATCTCCCTGAACCTAACAGACCAAATAAAGACAGTAAAAGCTGAGTTCTGTAAAAATTCGAGAAGAAGGAGGATAATTTGCAGACTAGGGGTGTGACCCCAAACCTTGAAACTTCTGGTATAGGTCTCATTATCTTTTACAATATACTGTAGTGGCCTGTATAAAAGTAGTTTTAGGCTGACTGTTAACATGGAAAATAGGCTGATATCAGAACACCCGCCAAAACCACAGAGAACTGAAGGCTAGACAACATCAAGAACTCTACCTATGTGAACTGTATGGCACTAGTGATGATCTAGTAAGCAAAAAAAAATCATGGTGACTACAGACCAAGAAAATGGGAATTTTATTAGTAAAAACATCTATACATCATACACTTGGAACAAAAAACAGTTCAAGAAAGAAACAACTTTACTTTTAACAAAGATAAAATAAAGACTAAAGACGGACACCAACAACAGACTTTGTGAACAAATGATATCAAAAGATGCAGGCTACAAAGTTACAAGGATTTACTCAGCCAATATCAATTACCATCAACAGTGCAAGGAAACTCAAAATCCTAAGTGTTCCATGAATTTTTTGAAGTACATTAGGGAAGAACCACTACCAATAAAGAAAACATTACGACTACTGCTCTGTGGAAAATGAGAAAACAGATGTGCTGTTGGTCCAGATTTGAGGAAAAAGAAAAAATAAACTCATCTGTTTCAGCAAATCTTTACTGCTTTGTGTCCAAGCACAAATATTTTATTAGTTCTGCACTCAATCTCATTGCCACCAACACAGAAGGAAGCTAATAGCGAGGAGCCAATACAGATGCTCAGGTAGTACGTGAAGAGGAAGCACGAAAGAACCAAGATTTTTATTTATGGCTCTTTAGATATACTGGTAAATAAGAAGGGCAAAACGTTCTGACAGCCAATTGTGAGAATCTGAAACAGACAAGGAACAGACCAAAGGATGAAAAGAGAAAAAAGGACAGTCTCTTAGGGGGGCCTACAAGAAAGGTGGGGAGGGACTTTTTAGGATATCGAGTAACAACAGGACTAGGGGGAATGGGGCAAAGCTGGAAGTGAGCAGATTCAGGCTGGATGTGAGGAAGAAGTTCTTCCCCAGGAGAGTGGTGAGACCCTGGAATGGGTTGCCCAGGGAGGTGGTTGAGGCCCCATCCCTGGGGGTCTTTAAGGCCAGGCTGGATGAGGCTCTGGGCAGCCTGATCTAGTGGGAGGTGTCCCTGCTCATGGCAGAGGGGTTGGAACTGGGTGATCCTTGTGGTCCCTTCCAACCCTGACAGATTCTGACTTGTTTTAGCAGAGGACTTTAGAGCCCTAATGGCTCAATGGTTGGACTTGGTGATCTTGGAGGGCCCTTCCAACCTAAATGATTCTATGATTCTATGACAGGCAAACAGGAGGGGAGCATAAATCATAGATATAAGTGGGGGAGGAGACACCACACCAAACATGAAAGCTCACAGAGACAACGAGAACAAGACTGGTACCCCTGTAGGAAGAACACAATAGGCAATGCATATTTTTTGGGGGGGTTTTTTTGTTTGTTTGTTTTTCTTTCTTTCTTTTATAACATGGTCTATTCCTCTTTTGCCCCAGTGTCCACAAACCACCATAAAATAAAGTAAAAGAAAGAAACTAAGAGGTAAAAAGAACAACCCAAGAAAATTATGTAATAAAACTAATGAGAAATTCAGATGGTTTCCTGCCCACAGGAGAGAAAATACAAAGAGGAATGTAGTAAACCCTAGCCAGGAAGAGGTAGCATAAGTAAAACAAATAAAAAAAATGTTAACTGTCAATGTAGAACATTAATTTTAAAAAAAAACAAAGAATGTCACAGTCACTTTTTAATGAAGTCTCACCACAGTTTATAAAACATTCCATCTCACTGACAATTATTTAGAGACAGCTCTTCTGTAAGCAAATAATCACACTAAAGTGAATACTGTTTACAAAGGCAAAAGTCTTCAAGCTTTTGCTTTAATATATTTGCATAGCTTTTCTTCCTAAAACAAATATTTATGACCTTGTTTTTTTTCATACCAATACCTAAAACAGTAGGACTTACTGGTAATTAATAATAACATTCCAAATAAGCTGTAAAAATATTTTAACCTATAGGAAATACTTCACATTCCTTTCAAATTAAACTGTTACTCAAAGATCATAATATTTTTAATTAACAAAACAGGCCCTAATCTGTAAGAGATAAATGAGACATGGCAGACATCCTTACAGCTTAATTTAATCACATAGCTTTCTTCATTCTTGAATTTATCATAAAGTCATAACTGAAAACATACAACATTACTGTACACATTTATAATTTTTATATAAATTGCATTCTAAGAAGCATCATTTTAGATAATTATAAAAAATTAAAAAGATAATTATACCTTATTATAACGATCATGAGGAACAGACTGCAACACGATAGGTTCCATTGTAGAAACATTTGCAAACTGCACCTCGGGAATGTACAGAGCACAAACCACATGAGCCCAACCTACAAAAAGTTATAATTGTATTTAATCGTAATGTTTTCTAGAAGCTCAAAGGACATTTCAATTATAGTACAAAGAATATTTTATAACACTTTTTCATGTACTATTTTAACTGGTTAGAATGTTACAGACATGTTACTTCAGTCATGTTTATATTTCATTTTGTATTATCCAAAGTTTAGATGAGGTGTAATACATTTTTAAGTTTATTCAGGAAAGAATTTACAAAAATAATACTCTATGAAATCCAAATACTGATGATTTATACAAACAAACAGAAAACCAGGTTATTTCTTTAAATTTCTTCCATTAACAAATTGATCACATAAAAGCTATGGAAATCCCTGTAAGAAGGAAGTATCTGAACAAACTAGTATTCAAGCAAGCATTACCACCATAAAAGACTTCTGTGTATACTTTACACTTAAAATCATTTTAATTTGACTAGACTTCTGTTTGCTTTCTATTGAAAGAAATCCAAACACACACACACTCTCATGTTCCCTCTACCAAATTGCTGCTTTCCTCATTTAAAAGTGCAGCCAACTCATTTTTTCATAGGAATGTGAACTCCTATAACCTGTCCTGTTCTAACTCATTAATTCGGGGTCATCAATAAATGCTTAGTTACTTACCATATTGTGCTCTAACAACATTTCAAGTAGTAAACATTCTTAACTGGCTGACATGTGGTTGGATGGGGGTGGAGGGAAACATTAACTCAGAAAGAAACCAACTCATTCTAGATCTTTTTTCCAGTGCCAAGATCCTGAGAGTTGTCTGTTTCAGTGACGGACAGTCTGCCATAACTAAATTTAGCAGAAGTTGCTATATAGCTAACCCAACATACTAATAGACCAACGCTAACAATAGGATTACATGAATAATATCACCTAGTACACAGCTACCTCCTTTGAAAGGGAATTTGGTTTGGCTAATCCTTTAGCAGGAATTCTGTTCTTCCCCAAGAGGAAAACTCAAGTCTTTTGTCACAAGATATTCAGTACACCTTAAAAATAATTGTGCTTCCCTTCTACCCAGGCTTACTTATACACAAATATTAAGGACATAAAATGACTAACTTCTACAATTCAATAATCTAGCAGATTATTAAATTAGGTAAACAAAGTCAATTATCATTGTATAAATGCAATAATTATAATAAATGCAATAATTATAATATTTCTATAATGAAAACAACAACTAAACCTACCACGCTGCCTCACTACAGACCTTTTGAGTTTTGTTTTCCTCTTGGATTTTCTCTTTTTAATGACTCTACTGAACCTAAAGGTAAGTAGGGAAAATAGAGTATAAACTGCCAACTTGAGCTGCTTCTAAAAACAGTTCCAAGAGACCATTTTTAAATTATCATTAACAGACAGACTGGACCAAAAAAAAAAAAAAAAAAAGTCTTTTTTTTTTTGTTCTCTGCTTTACCTGAAATATCTTCCATGAATAAGTGTTTATAAGGATTTTTCCAAGACTTGCAAACTGCCCTAAACCAAAGACATCTTACTAAAGACAGATAAATAAATGTAAACATGGTGTTAATGGTCAATATTTATTTCTAAACCTCCTCTCAAGAAACTAACTCAAAAAGGAACATTGTTCATCTAACAAAGCAATTAAAACAATATAAAAGTGACACTGACATTTTGAAAACATCCTTCTTCAGTTAGTTACACATAAACAGATAGCAAAAGCTTTTACTACAGATGTAATTAAGCCTGTACTCCAGTTACAATGAAAAATCATGTAAATATATAAAGTACACCAGAGACATTTAAAAAAAAAAACCACACAAACATATACTAAGCCAACTGAAACTGTCATCCAGTATAGCTGTGATTAACAGCACACTTTCATCTTTCATGAAAACAAAACCAGTACCTATCCAATGAAACAAATGAAGCACCACAGCACTGATGTACTTTTTGAGCAAGGAGTTGATAAGCACCCAGGGAATTAAGGACAAGGAACCTTTTCCACTGGTTTCCGTCTGGCATCTTTAGACACCAGATAATCTGACCTTGCTGCACCCTGTCCAATAAAAATGTAACCACAGGGGAGGCTGCAGCACCCTTACAGTAGCAGCTTCAAATGCATACATCAAGAAGCCTAACTCCAGCGCCACCTCTTGCTAAGGACCTAAGAGACAGCATATACAACTGCCTAAATGTTCTTTTCTCCTAAGTTTCACCAGTGAAGAAAGATAAAATTGTTAGAAAGCAACACTCAGCTCATCTGGAAGAACTCAAAGAAGCAGAGGTTCGGCAGCTCTCCCTGAAGAAAGAATAAGGAAGACATTTTTCCATAACATGTGGTTAATGATTGGTTGCCTAAAGGTGATGTGGAATGTCAATCTTCAGAGAACTCAAAAAGGTCTGTAGTCCCCTCCATAAAACTTTTAAACTTGGGGGAGATCAAGAAGATTCTGTTTCACCATATAAAAACCAGATAGTAATGTATGAAAACAGAAGCAGAAGCAAACAACCACCACCTTTTTCCTAAGCATCAGAAGACTTGCCACTGTTGTTACAGTGAGAAAGCATGGAAGTAAGAACACCTATGGCCAAAGTAATTGTGATAGCTCTCCTCCATCTCATTGATGGAAGAAGGAGCTACTAACATACAAGCACACTTGAATGTTTAAAGCAACTGAAAGGGCTCTTTACTGTATTACACAGTGAGAAAATGCCTCTCCCGTCCTCTGCTGCCACTTCCTTTTCTTTCAGACAACTACTCTCAGACAGAGCACAAGAGTTCAGAATCCCAACAGAATAAAGTTTCTGTTGTCATGCTCAGAGTTGAGTGCTTTTGTCTACGGTTTTTTACTGGATGACATTTGCCTACTTCACCCACAGTGACAGCAAAACGTCCTCAAGAGACACCCATTCAAACTTTACATACAGCAAATAGAACACACAAGCATTTATAAGGATTTATGATATTTAAGACTACATTAAAATACCTATTTTTCCAATAACTCCTTTTCAGCCATACAGATTGTGTTATAAACTTCCTATTCAAATCACTTGCTACATTATTCTTGGGCAACTGTCAACTTCATCAGTAACTACACATCTTTCCCCCCTAAAAGAAAAAAAAAATATTTAATCCAGTCCTTTTGTGCTTTCCCAGTGTTTAAGTGTGAAAAATACTGTTGTAAAACTCTACTAGCACTCTTCCACACATTCAAAAACATTTACAACATTCTCACTAGTTTGTTTAACCAAAATTATTCTATTATCATTCCTCTCCACTGAAAACACCATACAAAAATAGCAACACCATACTCGTGTCTTTTCATAATTGTTCTCCGAACTTCGTCAAGAACCCACGCCATTTTTCAGATCACTTTTGTTCCAAATGGGTTTACTAAAACTACCTGTATAAATCATATCCTTTACAACTTAAATCAACGATAAGCTTCCATTTACTCTGATTGTGCACGGTTTGCATTCAGACAACTGGCCACAGATTTATTACTCACTTATTTTTAATTTCACTTACAAAATTTACAGTAATTGTTAACAAGCTCTTACTATTCCCACTGAACTGCTTATACTCAATTTACTTTTGCTTTCCATCTCCCTTTCAGGACAACTTGAATTGGAATGGAGGATGGGCCACCTGTGGTTTTGCAAATGCAGGTACCGGCATCTTCGAAAACGTTCTTAAAATTTAAAATCTCTTACTGTTTTTTTTCTCCTTATTTGACTTAATATTTTTCAAACTTTGGTTATTACATATTAGAGAGTATTTATGGCTGACAGCCACATAAAAATTAAGAATATTTACTTCAACTGTGCTTTCAAGTCCAGTAACTCTGGGAAATGCTGCCTACTTCCCAGAGAAGAAAAAAAAACACTGCACTTTCTGCGATAACATCATGCAAGTATAGCTAAGACACTTTCCTTTGAAGAGGTCTCAGGAAACAGCTCCAATCAACATTAAAAGAACATCAAAACCACATATAAACCAACTCCAAGATCTATTTTGATAACAATAATTAAAATCATTTTATCCAATATAAGAAATTGGAAATTCATACTGAAAAACCTCCAAAGTTTAAACATATCTTGTGAAACTTCCAGCTTTTCACTTGAGTTTTTGTTTTTATTTATCCCTCAGAAAGACATACTAATGGCTTTTGCTGATTTTTACGTTTCAATCTGGCATGTAAAATGTTTAATTACCAGCACAGAATATATCCAAATTTTACCAATCTTTTGATAATATTTTTAACTCAGATACCTAGCTAATTTTTAACTCAGTGAAAACTTAGTAGTACACACTTCGCACGTGTAATCTGAATATACATTATTCATTAACGTTCAGAGTAACAAATCTCAGGCTCCAGAACCCTACGTGGAAATAGACAGTTGATTTGTTATCCCAATGCAACAGAGAACAGGCTACTCCTAACAACTTCACCATCAGCAAACAAAAGACTGTTGCCATCAAAGAACTCTATAACTAGAAACAAACTCTATCAAGTAATCTAAAAATCAATGAAGAAAATCCAGGAAGACAAAAGACAGTCCATATAACTAAATTTTTGCCTTTTTGAATGCCTAAGCATTAAATACTTGATTCACAAGCACGTTCACCATAAACAAATTCATAGTACTTTTAAATTACTTTCCAGTGCAAATTCTGAAGCTTTGCTGTTATAGTCTTTTAATTCATAATAAAATAACAGTAAAAGACCTATAATCCACCCTACTATCCCAATCAAGAAAAACCCATCTATAACTTGTGAACTAACAGACACAGAGTGGGCACTACATAAGGGCTACACCCCACATTCAGTGTTGAACCTGTGCTGAAAAGCAGTAACAGACTGTAGAGGTCAGAATCATGAAGTCACACCAAGATCCAGCTATAGTGCCAGTCTGGTCCCACACGAGAACTCTTGGATGTCATCACCATCTCCTAATCGTGCACAAATTACGAGTAAAATTTGTTTATGAGTTCTGTGTAAGTTCCTGAAGACTCTGTTATATCTCATCGAGGAAATTTTACTTCATTTCTAAATACAGCTTGCTTCTAAACCAAATGAATTTATTGTTCTAGCATGGAAAAACCTTTCTTTGTTGAAATGTGAAGTTTCACAGGAGGGTTGCTCCAGGTTGTAGTTTAAGGATATACCTAAATCCATTTCAGCTGTGGGCTGCCACTAAAAGATGAGATCTCACCTCAACTCTTCCCTTTCGACTACATCCTTGCCTTCTCCCTACAGTATAAGCTTGCCATGCAAATAAAATTTTCTTCATCTGATTACTCAACTTGTGGGAAAACAAAACGTTTACCTTCCAGTAATATCCATAAATAAGTTGATGCAGTCCACACTGAGGTCATACGATTCCTATACACAAAACCACCAGTGCAGAAACACTCAGTGTGAGAAAACCAGCCCACTCCTTTCGGCAGAGGTCAACAGATTTCCTAGACTAGATGAAATTGCACCTCACTTTCCACAACTCTCACAACTGCTGACTGACCCCAAAACTCAGCTCTGTCCCACTCTGAAAGGTGGATCCAGCAAAGTCCTACTTAAGACATTACTGTTGCTATTTGCCAGTGGGTAAAGCACTATTTTAGACCTTCAGTTAAGCCTCTCTTCAATAAAGCATTCCAAGCACTTTTGTTTTGACCCTGATCTTCCTTCCTTTCCTCTAAGGGCAGTAAAATTCGCAGAAAAGAAATATGTCAGCTTAAGTCACTGTCTTTTCCTTACCCTAGTAAATACTATTTTAAAGTTTGCTATAGTTAACTATAGTATTATTTACCATACTGTTTGATCCACTCTTTTCAAAGATGCGTAAAAAGAAACACACACTAACTGGTAGAGGTCTCACCACTGTGGCTGGCAGTCAACTTTACCACTGGTACACAGAATGAAGAGACAACCTCTGCTAAACAAACAAACAAACAAAATAAGCAGTGTTCATTTATGAAGAAAAGGCTTCACCCTACAGAGTCCCACTACAGAATTTCACCAAACTCTCCCTTTATCAAAAATTATTCCTCAACTAGAGTATTGGTACAGAAGGAAAATTCACTTTGGGTCATCGTTCAGCAGCACAACAAATAGTGTGGTTTTGAAACAGCTACAGATTACATTCCAGTGGTCCAACAAGTTAGTACATTCAACAGTTTTATCTAGCATGCTATGGCATTAATGAGCCTCTTCCCCCTTCCTCAAGAAATCTTCTACAACAAAAGGAAGAAGTGTCATAAATATTTATCTAAAGCACTAAATTTTTTTTGCTAGTTATAAATTATTACTACTAGCAATATAAATAATAAGTATGCAATGTCAATTGTATGGTAATATGTATATTTATATTAGTAAAATATTTAAAATTTTTTTTATTAGTTTTTGTTGTCATTCCCAGGTAAAAAAAAAAAAAAAAAAAAGCAAATCTGCACAACAGGACCAAAACATATGTAGGTAAGCACTTCTTGCAAAATGCACATGCCTGAATGTGTACATGCCACTACAGCAGCTGCCTTCTTAGACATTAACACCCAGAAAATCCATCAGAAGAATAAACATGACAGCAAGAGCTGCTGACTCTAACAACAACAGCAAAAGGAAAACCTAGCATATAATGTTTTTATAGACCTGGGAGATCCCTGCTCTAATCCAGGGATGGGAATAGGGCCTGGACCATGACATAAAACGACGGCATTGTTCACTGGCCTTTTCCCAAGCAGCTGCATAAAAGACGTCTTGGTGAAAAGTCATACAAAGAATGCTGTTACACAGCATTCCTGATCATCCAGTGGAATCAGATTTCAAAGTACCAACTTGTACAGCAAAATCAAGCCTTCTAGGCTAACAGAAAATTGTGCACTGTAAGAAAAATACTTAAACAGGAGATGCACAACATTAGATGCAATTATTAACAATTTGCTTAAAATGTGGACTGCATACTCAGAGAAAAGAACTGGGATGCAAAAAATTATAAAGAGTTCAAATGGCCATGATTTTATTTCCTCCTCAATTCATGTGAAAAACTCAATGGAAATTACTACAACAGCTAAGGAAATATTACTGAATTGAAAAGCCCCAAAAGTTTCAAACAGCCAACAGTTTGCAACTATCTTTAACAAATGTTCACTTGTTGCTATTCTCTTTTTGAAAAATGTGTTTACATTTTGTCCAACTACTAATCTACATACAGGGTTCAAAGCTAAAGAAAAGTTAATCTCTCTTTCAATAGTCTTATTACACAAAAGATCGCAAATCAAAAAGCTACTCATGTACATAGCAGTTTTTCTCATTTAAAAAAATTTCATATTCAGTCATGTATTTAAAATCAGTGGTGCCCTTAAGCAAACGTGAAAACAAGACTTCACAAGGAATTCTGTCACGAAATATATTCACAAGTTCCTTTTTCAACTGAATCCTACTTCTCTACTTTTAGTATTTAAAAAAAAGAAAAGCAAAACACCACAAGACAGCCTAATAAAATTTTCAGAACTGCAGTGTCTGAACACTGAAAAAATCCTAATGTTTATGTAAAAACAAATTCCACAACTTCCACCTATAGACTATTTTTTGTTCACAATGTAACCACAGCTGCAAGACAGTCACACGTATTAGGCAGCCAAAATACTAAAAAGTATTCAAAACACATTCCTAAAATTTGTCACCCTGATCATAACCATGCAAAGTCCCATTACTCTTAACAAATGAATTAAACCAAATCTGAAGCTAAATGCAGTCAATTCTTAATCCTTAACAGGAATAACCTGCTGACAGGTAAACATCACCGTGTGTGCTGGTCCAGACTACACTCTGCTAAATCCAGCTGCACTGTTTCCAAGACCTGTGCCAGTGCAGGAAAAGAATGACCATTTTCACAGTGTGAAGACACTGAACAAACGTGCAAACAGACCTTAGTTGCTTTTGTTCAGGGTCAGTTCAGGTCTCTCACAATAGGAAGCACAGGAAAGACTCAGCGGCAGACTAGGACACATTCCACTCAAATTCAGACAGAATTGTCTCTTTGGGCTCTTTACAGGTTCCAATTCCAGCAACAGCAGCCACTGTCACAAATCCAAAACCAGGCAGGCATCTGTGTACTCCTCAATGTACCAAAGAAGGTTATGAGCAACCAAAAATGCCTTTTCCACTTGGCACTTCACATGAACAGTCCTTCCATGTCCAGAAACACTCGCAACTTGGTGCAGAACCATCTGTATGAGTTTCCAACACTAAGTGGATGTTTCCACAACACTGTCTAGAAAACACTTGGCTAATACAGTCGCTATTATCCAGGATAACTGAACTTCCCTTATTCTACTCCACCTCAAACAACCCAAATGGCCAAAAGTTAATTATGGCTGTGAAATTAGTTAAGGCCTCAAAAATGTGAATTACCCATGTGTTCTGTTTTCAGCACAAATACAGAAAACAGTGTATTCAAAGTTAAGAACATTCTTCAAGCAAAAGCCTTGCTAAAATCAATACTTTCATTCCAGTTTCAGGATCTGTCCTAGTTTTGAGGTTCTATGAAAGTTTAGGCTACTGAAAATATTCTGTGATTAATGACAAAAATTTGTACCAAAAACAGTGACCCATAATTACATCGGTAGCCTCTATTATGGAACACTAAACCATACTGTAATCACTTTGCAGTCTGGCAATTCCATGGCACCATGTACAGTAGATTTGTTTCTCTAAAATTTCATTCAGCTCTAGTAAGGATTACTTATCATTTGGAACACACATAGAGAAGGAGACAGTTGATGATGGTCAGTTTTCTGTACAAGGAATGCCTAATAAGTCTGGGCTCCTTCAGACTGGAAAGGAAACAAAAGAAGAATATGACAGAGGTCTATAAAGCCAGAAGAAGTATTGAAAAGGTGAACACAGAATAACTACTCTTTGTCACTATAACTCTGGAAGTGCCAAATGGCATCAAATAAAACCATGAGGTAACAGGTTTAAAACAAAGCTGCATATATCTCAACACATTGTACAGATCAAAAACAAAATGCCTTGCCACACATTACCTTACCACTAAAGCTTTATACAGAAGTCCATACATCAACAGTGCAACAGATTCTTCTTTCATTAAAGACGAAAACACCATGTCTGCTTCAAGAAGTCCCAAAGTGTAAATACTCATAGGCTGGAAAACTATTCTCAGAAGGCATACAAGGACTTTCCCAAGAATCTAGTTCATACTGATAAAGAGACTATGCCAAATGTCATCTGGCCTCTATGATATGTTCCTCTCCTCTTACTATTTCAGGTTGGCGCTTTCAGGTTCTGTGTAAGATCCATGATAGTGCTGCACCAAGAACACTCTGCTTATGGTATCACTGAAAACTGTAATTCTGTATTTGCCATAGATGATACTGGAGAACCAAACATTAACCAACACCTAACAACAACCAATCACCACACAATACACCAACACAACCACACCATACACCACCATAACTATTTTCTAGTCATAGAACTTCAAGTGCTTTGCTAATGTATGGAAGAAAGTTCTAGGATGCTACTGACTGAGTAAGCAGTCATAGAATCATAGAAGCGTCATGGTTGAATAGGACTTCTAGGATCATAAAGTCAAACTTTCATCCCAACATTTCCCTGACCACTAGACCATAGCCTCAAGTGCCACATCCACTCATTTTTTTAACACCTCCAGGGAACATGACTCCACAACACCTCCCTGGGCACTCCGTTCCAGTGTCTAACCACTTTTTCAGTGAAGAAATTCTTCCTAATATCTAATCAAAAACTTCCCTGGCGCAACTTGAGCCTATTTCTCCTCATCCTATCATCAGTAATTTGGGAGAAGAGACCAACACCAGCCTCACTACAACCTCCTTTTAGGTAGTTGTAGAGAGCAATAAGGTCTCCTCTCAGTCTCCTCTTCTCTCGGCTAAACAAGGCATGTTTTCCAGCCCTCTCACCAGCCTCATTGCCCTTCTCTGGACCAGCTTCAGCACCTCGATGTCCTTCTTATCCTGTGGTGCCCAAAACTGGATGCAGTACTCAAGGTGCCGTCTCACCAGTGCCAAGTCCAGGAGCACAATCACCTCCCTGCTCCTACTAGTCACATCCGTTCTGATACAGGCCAGGATGCCATTGGCTTTCTTGGCCACCTGGGCACACTGCTGGCTCACGTTCAGTCAGCTGTCCACCAGCACCCCCAGGTCCCTTCCCAGCCACTCCTCTCCAAGCCTGGAGCATTGCCTGGGGTTGTTGTGCCCCAAGTGCAGGACCCAGCACTTGGCCTTGTTAAACCTCATACATTTGCCCTCAGCCCATTGCTCCAGCCTGTCCAGATCCCTCTGCAGAGCCTCCCAACCCTCCAGCAGATCGACACTTCCACTTAATTTCATGTCATCTGCAAACTTCCTGAGGGTGCATTCAATCCCCTCATCCAGGTCATTGATACCTAAAAACAACCTAAGTTTGGTTCCCAGACTACTTTGTGATATGTATCTTACTTCACCCCAGAGTTCTTAGAGGCAAGATAACACCATTATATAAGAGCTATAAGATTAGGCTGCTTTCAGTTAGAGTTGTGCAACTGACTTAAGACAGCTAATGTAGAGGCTGCTGCTAAGAGAACAGTCCTGGCCATTCCCCTGTATCCACTGCAGCGTGGTCAGCTGGGTCAGGAAACTGACTTCTTTTAGCTGAAAAGGAACACAATGGGGGAAGCAAGGAAAAAAGAAAATTTTACATGCCAGTACCATCACAAAGGAGGAGAAAGTAATGCATAGCAAGGACTGTCCCTGCAGTAACAGCATCTTACTGCAGGTTAAGAATATCATGGAACCCTGCAGTAAAAGCTCAGTAGCCCAAAAAACATCAATTCCTCAAGCAAAAGAAATTACAGTACCTTAACACCCAAACAAAACACATTTCTTCACATTATTAAGAAGTAAATACCCAGAAGACCATTACCAAGGGGGGAAAAAAAAAAATAATCTACATCAGCAAAATCTGCATTGGTTTTCTGGCTACAAAATGTTGCCAGAAGGAAGAAAGAAGAGTCACTTTATATTACTGACATAAAATCAGTAATTTCTTCATTTGTTCTGAAACGCTAACACCACTTAATTATTTCTCTACCTAAAGAAAGACTGTAATTATGAGTTTCTAAAGCTTGATCCCTACCAGATTTTATCAGAAACATTTGTTGCAATGTTTCTTCAGGAATACCTGCATCTTTTTATCATTTCCCTTGGCAATAAACAGTGTAACAGCATTAAAAAAAAAAATTACGTGTTAACTTACAGAAAACATAATTGTAAACTGGCAAGCTCATTACAGGACCTTCACCAGTATTTCCTTAAGTCTGAAACTCTTGTGGCACAATCACTGGTTAAGTAACTCTTTGAAAGAAAAGCTTCAGGGTAAGAACGTATATTTCAGAAATGCAACACCAGTCAGAGTTCACTTTTTCCCAGGTTCACATCCTTCTGTAAAACTGTTGTTTAAAGGACATTTGATCCACATGGTAGAATTTGCTGTATTCAACACCATGGACAAGATCTATTACTGAAGCAGTGCCGTTTCCAGAAGGTGATGTGCAAAGTCTTATGCCTTCTATGCTATGAAATTTTCACTATGAAGCTTTCACTGATGAAAATATAGTTGGTCATGATATTTGTAGGAGGGACAATACTTATTAGCAGAGTGTAGCATTTTTGTTATTTAAACTTAAATAGCTTCAATAACTTAAATAACTTCAATCTTATACACTAATTCAGACAAGAATTTATTATTGTGATCTTTGATGCACACTGTGAAGTCATGTTCTCAAGACTTCACACAAAGAAAAAATTTCAAAATCACCACAGAGAATAGCAAGGCATTCCCCAACACCACTTTAAGTACAGAAGCAGAAAACACTTCTGCTACATGACACTTCACAAATTTTACTCTATATTTCAAAAGGTTTGAGGCTTTCTTATTATCTATTTCCTAAAAAAAACCCATGTGTCCAGCTGCCATTTCTGAAGAAATTCATTTAACACTGCTGTGTATCAACCTGACGGAAAGGAAGAGTGGTTCTAAGGCTAAGTACTGGGCTGGAACTTAAAATGGTAGCTTCACTGAGGGACAGACTCAGTACAGGCCCCTACTCAAGAAGGACACTAAGGTCACTAACATGTGTGAGGTAAGCAGACATTAGAATGATGAACGCTAGAGCATGTACTGTACGTTGCAGTCCAAATGCAGACAAGGCAAAGGGTACATCAGCCTGAACACAAACTGGCTTTTTCTTCTGCAGGTCAACTGCAACAGAAATAGCGAAGCCGCATCAACACCAAGCTAAGATATAAATTACATATATTATTTCCTGTGCAGCATAAATCTCCAGAATACAATTTATATACACTGTCCAAATGAAATCCAGAATCCTGATCATACTTTCTCCTCTCAGAAGGACTCAGTACCAAAATGACCAGGCTATTTACAGACAGATGACGGACAGGAATTTAAAACTATCTAGTGAAGAGAGAAAAAGGAACTCCAGAAGCGATTGAAAAGTTAATTGAAATTTTTCACTCATATCACCTAGTTATTACTATAATCAAGACAGGATGTCCAGCGGAGACCTTCAGCAGTTCTACTCAGCAGGAGCAGAACTGATTATAACCTGAACGATGAAATTATGAAGATGCAAAGGGCAGGTAATCACTACTGCAACTTTTCAGCTTTAACTATGTTACAGTACCTATGAGCATGTAAAGAGCTATCCTCTGAAAACACATCGGTGTATTCACTCTGGGCTACTGCCATAAAAACTCCACTTTCCTCCATTAACAGCACACTTTCAGCAGTTTTCTATAAATGTACAAGCTCCAACTAAAACCCCATAAAATGTATCCCTTTTACCCATTAAAATCTTATGTTAAAATGCAGTCTCTCCTTCACTGTAACTTTTTCTAAAAATAAAACTAAGAAAAACAATTGATGTTCTAAAATTAAATTCAACCTAAATTGGGCAAATTAAAAAGTTACCATGAAATAGTTCGCTCTTTCCAAACTAGTGTTTTCATTTACATCTAGGACCCCTGTAGTCATTATTTCACAGACTTTCCCTCATACAAAATAACAGAGTTCACAAAAAATAAGAATAAAACTTACCCCCATTATCTGTTCTCTTTAAAGCACCATCCTTATGAGGGCATAATTCACATCTCTAGGAAAAAAAAAAGGCAAAAATAAAATAAAAAAATGGAATGATCATAAGAGCATTGAAAATGAAATCACACACATCAAAACTATTAGCTGATATTAAGGAAGCAAACACTCTTTAAAAGTGAATGGGTCTGCTTTCCCTTAGCTTTTACTGGAATATTAATGTTACTTTGTCACAAAGTTTTCTCTTCCATTCTTGAAACTAGGATAGATATATAGATATATAAAAGCTACTTGCAATTCTGCCTCCAAGTTTTTATTCCTGGATTCCACACCCTGGAAGTCTGGAGACAAGCCTCCAAGAACTATAGCATGGGGTAGACTTGCTTGGTAAGAAATTTGGGTACAGTCCAAAGACTCCCTACCATATTTCTTTCTCCTAGGACCTCTGTATTCACCAAGGAAGACAATTACAATGACATGCCATGGCTAGAATCAGCACAAGTGCCCATACTATGGATGACTTCAGTCTCTGATGACTCTCATTTACCTTGAGACCCCAAAACCAATCTTCTTTTCTGTCTCAGACAAAGGAGGTCAGAAGTTTACTCATCCTTGAAATTCTCTAAGACTGCACGGCTGGAAACATGCAGTTTGATATGATATTCTTCTGGCATACACCAGGGTCAATCTTTCTGCTATCACTGCCTCCATCAAGTTCCTAATATCAAGTTTATTTCTAAGTGTTCTAAAGCAGTGCGAATCAATTCCAAACCAGTTCAGAGATGACAGAAATGGAACAGGTTTGACGCACATTCCACTCCAACTGCTCCAAACAAAATACAAAGGAGCGCCATTATAGGATATCCTATACCTCTGAATCACTTTATTGAAACCTTTACGTATTTACAAATTAGGGACAATTCAAAGCATACCAATCTAACAAGATTTTTATGAAACTGAAGAACAGTCTGATCATCAGTTGCAAACTTAACACCACATCTCTCAAACTGAGAGGGACACCTGGCATCAATACAGATCATTTCTGTGTTCCCTGAACAGTACAATTCTCCATCACCAGCTAATTGGCAAATCCATAGATAAAGGAGCCCATGACGCTAGAAACGGCTCAGAAACAAACTGTCTAAACTTATTTGAGGAATAAGAAATTCCATTCCTGAAATTCACATGGCTGAAGTATATCTTGAAGATTACCTATTCCTCTTAACCTGTAAGAAACTTTGTATTAGCAGCAAAGAGACTTTCACAAGGGCTAGAACAGACCAGTTCTTAGATCGTTTTTCCTCAGTGCATTAGTATAGACAGGAATAAGAGTCTTTAGTATTGGTGGTTTTTGTCTTCTGCTTCACTCATCCCTCCCTCACATTCACCCACTAAAAAGATCAGCAGTTTACTGAAAGGCAGCATTAAGTCTATGGTGAAGTTTAGAGATAACAGTGGTTGAAAACTTCTGAACTATTCTGTAAGCTGCTTCCAGACTGGGAGCATTACAACCTTTTTTTTTTTTTAAGTCAGGATTATAAGGACTTGCCATCAAAATGATCAGCTCATTTTAAACAAAATCCTACACACGCAGTATGTACATGAGCTCCACCTTAACACTCCAGCTCTCCAAACATTAAGTACTAGGTGCCAAGAGACTCTCAGTAGCAGTAGGTTCAATTCAGTACATTCTCCATACACTGAACCAGATTCTCAACACCAGAAGCCTGGCACATATTGATGGTGACAGCGCAATGAACTTTGTTTCCACCCCAGAGCTGCAATCTGGCAGCACCTTAGGGCCAGGGAGCAGAGGGGCTGTAGCTACCACGGAGACAAGGGAAGCTGTTAACAGTTTATCTTGCCATACCTCTTTAAGCCTGTGGAATTTTGACATACATTTTCACTAGTGGTAAAACTAGTTTATGAACTTCTCCCCTTCTACCACTGCCTCACCTGCTGACCCAACTATCTGTAGGGCTACCCCTTAAACCAGGTCAGTGGAGAGAAATGAACATTTAAACATTTTTCATTCAGGTCATATCACTGATGGAATTTAAGCATAATCCCTCAATCAGTTGCATCAGCAAAACTGAAGGCAAAGAGCCACAGCACTGCAGCATTAGTAATTAAAGAATTAGTGAACTTCTTGAGCAAACCTTACCACAAAAAAAAAAAAAAAATCTAATGATCACAAGACACTAAGCAACAAGGAACTGAACCAGCCCTTTATGCAGAAGAGGTAAGCGTGCTTCATTCAGTCTCACTGGAGCTCAGTTTCAACTAATTTCTTTTTGTCTCACATCTCCAATAGGACTCAGGTCCATTAGGTTTTCCCTCATTACTCCTCTGCAGCTCCAGCTGCAAGTATTTAGAACAGATACAAGACAGAAAACTGAACAGGAGGAGGCAGTTCTGACAGTAGAAGAAAACTTGAGTGCAGTAAGTTCTGCAGAGGATCCTCTCTCACGGGAGCAGAGCTTCTGTACTCAGCTCTCATCCATTCAGAACTGGGCAACTGGTCAGAGATACTTGCACTCTGATGACACAGAGCACTGCTGGTGCCCTGAATTCTGGCTACAATTAAGTAGAACTCTGATAAGCTAATACACCACTCAGTGACCCTTTCCACTTTCCTCTCTAGGTTATGAGCCTATCTCGTTCCCAGCCTACACACGCCCTGATTCCATGACTCTTTTCTGCTCTCCCAAGTTTCAATATGTGCCACATAGTAACACCAGTAGCTTTGCCAGGTGGGAACAGTGTGCCTCATCCCTTCAGGCAAGTAAAGAGTAGAGAATTAATTCTTCCTTCCCCCCAGCCCCCAACGCGTTATTATTAGTTCTAAAATCTTACAGCAACACAGCATTTAAAAAAAAAAAAAAAAAAAGCCTAGTTTAACAGAGAATTGGCAAAGTGACTAAAATAAATCTTGGGCACTTTCAAAATGCTTAAATGCATGTTGTTAGAAAGGATTCTGTAGGAGAAAAGGAAAGGAGATAGTTGGATGTACACATATCTCAGAAGTCCAGTTACTTATAATTTCTTATTTTAATGTTTTTGGCCATGCAGTGTCTCCTTCAAGTTTACTTAAGAATGGAACTTGGTAGAGTTTAACTGAAGAGCAACAACTTAATTGCTCGATTAACTAATATATCACATACAACTTGTATGATGGAATAAAGCTTTGATCTTTTAACACAGTATATGGAGTAATGTCACCACCTGTACAGATGGTCAGCTGGTCTCTAATGCTTGAGCACACAGACCATACCAGGGCTCTGCTTTGTAGGTTTTAGTTCTGGCAAAGGATTTCTGACACAGATTTTTGTCTGAGCATTCAAAAACATTGTGGGGAACTACTAAAAAATAAGAAGGGGGGGACAGGAAGAGGTAGCAGGGGCAGACAACACTCACAAGATATCACAGCATAAACAGGGCAAGTTGCTATGACTGATGAACAGTTCAGATAAACATCACTGGGTGAGTGCAAATGTAAACACTGAACGGGCTGACTGTGACCTAAGAGAAGAACCACATCCTTTGCTGTCTGAGGGGCACTAGTCCTACAGCAGGGAGGGGCACCAGTACACATGGTGCTGTAGATACAACCAGCTGAATTAGATTTGAAGAAGGGGTACGAGAAGAAGACACAAATACTGTCTGAAGAAAGATTGAAGCTGTAGCAAGTGGCATTCTCCCTTCCTTTCCTGTCTTTACAGAATGTAACAGGCATCTCATTTTTGCAGTTCTTTGGTGGAACCAACTAAGCTCATGGATCTAGCTTCTGTCCAAGCAGAATTCAGGTGAACTCTCAGCAAGAACTTCTTTGGAATACGAGGTCTCCTGTAGAGGACTGAAGTGAAACCAACCTTGAAGTTTGTCACTGTTTAGCATCAGGACCACCCCCAGACTTGTAACAGATGCTCTCTGCTAACCCCTCCCCCCTCAAAGATTAAGAGAAAGGGAATAAGGGAGAGAGACTTATTGATTAAAAAAGTAGAATAGCTTTAATTAAAATAATAGTAGTAGAATAGAATATATACAAATATATACAAAACCAGTAGTGAACCAAACTGCCCCCCTGATGGCAATATGTCACTGTCACCCCCAATGCTGGAGAGCTGACCCCAGGGAAGGGGGTCCCAGGCTGGACTCAGCCACAGAGGGCGACTGGGTACAGGAGCTGGATTCTGGAACTCAGTTCAGAAACACACAGCTTGGGATCAAAGGCAGGATGAAGAGAGTCTTCCTCAGATGCCGGCCACTGCAGAGGCCATAAAAGGGAGGAAAGAAGAAGCTTGACCCTCGTGATCCTTCAGCTTTTACACTGAATATGACAGATATGGGATAGAATACCCCCCACTGGTCAAATTAGGACGACATATCTTATCCACTCCTCCCTGCAGCTGTGGCTTGTACTTTCTGCCCCCCTCAATGTGGTACACAGGATTTAGCAGTGACCTCAGTCTGCACACCAATCCTTGGTAACAACTCTAAACATGGAGCATTGTCACTGATAGAAGCAGACAACATCTGTGAAAATATGCTGTCAACTTTAGAACATGCAGTTAATTAGAAAAAGTAAAATCAATGAACAGAATTAGTTCTGTTCTACACCAAACCAGGACAAAGTTGTGCAGCTGGAACAGTCTGACTGTGACTGTCACAACCCACTTCCGAGCTACATGAACAGCAAGTTAACTAAGCCAAAGATGACCGATTCCATAACCTTCGCGTCCAGGCAAACGAAGACTGCCTGGCTCTGGTGAAAAACCCACCACACTGCTTCCCAAGGGGTCCAGTCTTTAAAAAGTCACCAGCAGAAAACTAAAGTGGCCAAAAGGATGGAAGGCCCATGCAGAAAGGGAGAGAACTTTTTTTTTGTCATTATTAAAAAAGTAGAAATAATTAAGAAGAAAAAAAAAATTTACTATTTTTAAAATAAATAATTAAAGAATAGAGTTATCCACTAAAGATACACAGGAAAAAAAATATATTTCTAGACCAGAAGACAAAAACAAGAGAAGTAAAGGAGCTAAACCTCTCTTCCTATACTAATTTAGTTACAGTCCAATTTGGCTCCACTGCATTGTGACACAAAGTCTTTCCCTTTTATTTTAGCTAAATATGCCTTTCCATTTTAACCAGGATTAAGAGCAAATCTAATTGGTTGAGCTAGGTTGACCAACAAGAATCAAGTAATTTTTCAACTGGAAACAGAGGAAAGGCATAGAGAAGCTGACTTAATCCAACAGTTACCACCTTATTCATGTTGAAATGAAGAGAAAGAGCATCAGACATATAGCACATAGGGAAGATAAAGAGAGACAGGAACAAGACTACACAAGTAGGAAAAGAGGAAAAAAAAATAGTAAGAATATAGCACTATTCTTCCCTCAGGGTTCCATAAATTTGAAGCAAGTTTCATAAGGCATCATCTACAGACATCCATTATATGCTGTCTCTTGTTACAAGAAAACAAAGGTCAAAGAATACTTGTGCAAGTCATCTACTGAATTCTACTCCAAGTTGGGCAAATGGACCTGTTCACCTGAATAATGACTGCTCACCAAGTAAAGTCTTGCAGGACTGGACTCCCAGCACTTCAATGAGGCAGTAAACTGTGTATCTCAATGTGACCTGTTAACCCAAATAATACCAAAAGATCTACAGCAGATTAAATAGATCACAGTTCCTGAAAGTTAGCAGAGAAATCAGGCTGCAGTTCCAGCTGACTTTATGCTAACATAATTGCGCACTGCTGCCAAAAGAATCACTGGCCAACCCCTGCTGTACACTTCCCACTGTCTCCCTTGCTCTGGGAAGAACATTTATTCAATCATATGGAAATTCTAATCAGCAAGCTAAAAATACAATACTTTACTGCCAGCCAGATCACTTCCTTGAGCCATCTTTCCATCTGACCAACAGTGCCAGATTAAAAAGGTAACAGGAATCCAGGCATGGAGTAAGGCAAGGATACAGGCACCCTCTTCAGGGGGTAGCACCACCTACACTGGCAATAAGCAAGTATGGAATTTCAACCAAGGGCCTAAAAAAATTTTAAAGCCCACCACACAACCAAAACATCACCACAGCCACTCCCTCACACACTCAAAAACTAGAAAACAAACCAAACAAAAACTAATAAACAAAAAACACCCACACACCACACCTGAAACAAACTTAATTCAAGTAGTGACCCAGACATACTTATTAGGCTAATTTTATTTTGATATGTCCCTGACATTTGTGTACTCCAAGGTTTTAAACAAGCACCATTGGTATACACAGACTGTTTAGTTCACAAGCTTATTTTCCCTCCCAAGCTGTACCATATCCAGCATGACACCCCTGCTTCCAGATCACTTGGGGGTTTTTATCCAAAGTTCATTCTGGTCACAGAATTACTGTTTCATATTGCTTGACAACAGGGAGAGAGAAGAAAAACAAAAAAAAAAAAAGAGTATTTAACTGAAAGTAACAACTTTAAAAGAATGCCATACATAACCCATAAAACTGCAATTAGCAAATTAGCAAGTTAACAAAATCAGTATCACAGTTCTTGAAACCTGACACTCTTCTCCTTGAACCCTTTCATCAACAGGAGTTAAAACTTGACAGGAACTTTTTATTCTGTTGCTCCTGTTAATCATTAATCAAACAATAGACAGGTTAAATCCGTTTGTTTTTGTTGCGAGTTTTAGTTCACATTTTAGTGAAAACAAATCCTGCACACACTCCATCAAATTCTTATGAGTTACTTAAAATCAACCGAGGAGGAGTTAGTCGCCAAGCAAAAGTAATTTTATTGCTTTACTTCTGAATTTGATTCCAGATACATGTACTTCCCAATCATATAGACTCTGAATATGGTAAATAGTCTTCTATACTACTACTTCAGATACAAAGTATCTTAATATGGGTTTAAAAAATGGTTTAGAAGGGTAAAGACATTCATATTGGTAGTTATTTCAGTTAACATAAAATAATGTAACACTAGCAGGCACACAACCTTTGCTGTCAAAAATGTAAAAATTTGGAAAGAAAAAAATGGGTATTTAGAAAACCACTCTGGACACAAAGTTGATCTAAAATCATGTCTAGAGTTTCAGTTATGTCAATGCTGCATATACATCACCCTACCTATATGTAACTAGTTAGAAGATAAAAGTGAACAAGAACTTCCAAGCTCAAAATGGGTTTGCTATTTATTTTCCTTTTCCCCAAAACGGTGTGAAATTAGTAATCCATCTTCTCCCGAGGGAAGAGTCTTACATTTTCTCATCTTTCTTTTATATTTTGTTTCTACATGCCTCTCTCCCCTAGTGTTTTGGCCCATTTCTTTGAAAAGAGGAAAAAAAAAAAAAAAGTGTAAAAAAAAAAGTGTAAAAAAAAAAAACAAACAACAATACATTGGAATGAAAATACTGACAATAAGAAAAACCCTGTTTCCCCCCTAATAAACCTTGAAAAACTTGGGGTCATTTTGGTGATTACTCTGTGTTAGAGACAAGCAAATACAGTACTGAACAATCAATTTAAACATAGATTCTTCTATAGAGACACCACATTCTAATGACACATAAAAGCATACCAATTACACCACAAAAAACCTAATTCAAATTCACCTATTCAGAGGATATCTACAGACAAACAAGTGGCTTAGAGCCTACAAAGAAGCCATGTTTGCAAGATCAGACAACCAAAAGAAGAAAACCCCACAGGTATTTACAGAGTGGTACAAACCAGTATACTTACTAGAAACTTACATCTTGGCACAAATGCTATCAATCTATGAGAAGTCACAGGCAGCAAGTTCGAAAACAGAGCCAGCAAGAGGAGGTGCACCATACTGACCATGCCTACATCTGCCGGCAATAACCCAGCCCAACCCTCAGAACCCAGCGACATCTCCTTTTCCTGTTCACCCCTTCCAACTACCTGCCATGAATCAAAACCAACATTGCCAACGCACAAAGACCATCCAGAGAAGACCATCCTCTCAGCCTCTGAAGCCTTCAGAAAGTCAAATAAAAATCACAAGCAGTCCCAGGCGCTGCTGAAATTACTGAACCTCTACTCATACCAAATTTAGGCTATCAATATCAAAGCCTTTTACTCTTATATTTTACTAATCTTTTCCTTGCTGGGGGTTTTGTTTCCTTAAAATCAATTAGATACTTGGAAAATCTCTGTGTTAATTTCTGATTTGTTTTTCTTTTACACTGATGCTTCATAACACTTACCAGAGTCAAAACTTGATTTTTCACTTTTCAGCACAGCAAAAAGCATAAGTTGTGTGGCTCCTTTGACAAAGACTAATAGAGGAATACATGGCCCAGCTAATAAAGAGAATGCCATCTACAAAACTAAACCCATTTTCTTATTTATCAGTTTCTAAACTACAGCTAGATGGTAATATACCTTACCAGTAGTCTCAACATGCAATATTTTAAGACTTTACTTATAAACCCAAGAAATAGTCACCTTCAATATTTTGAACAAAATGGCTTTATAAATAATAGCTTGCAGCCATGTGAGTATCTGAAGCAGAAGTCAGCAAGAAGCTAACTACACCTTTTTTCAACCAAGGTGTCTAAGAAAAAGCAAACTAAAGTTCCAGTGTTTTCAGCCTATATGATTCAGATTTTTTTCCAGTATTTATAAGACACAATGAAGAACCAACAGGAATCCAAAGATCTGCCACATTCAAGAATCCCCAGCTGCCTGACACCACTAATAGAGCAAGTGAACACAAACCGTCAGTACTTCTCTTCAAAAGTGCTATGTTCTGCAACTTGACAACTAAAAAATTAAGTCATTTCCATCTTCAAACGATCATTTCTTGATGCTGACAAATTTGCTAAATCTCTGCCCCATCTCTATTCAGTGATCTGTCCCAGGAGAAGGAGAAAACTTTTTTTAAAGCAGATAGTTGACAGGTGAAAGAAAAACAGACTGACTACCTGAAGTGTTTCAGGTTTTATACCTGGATAAATCATAGAGACTTGACCTAGTTCTCTTTATCAAGCCATGAGATAAAAAGATATGCAGATTCAGCTAGTTCTGTCAAAAATATCAGCTTCGGGTAATAAGTTTACAGACTATGACAAGAAGATTAGAGACACTCAGCATGCAAAACCAGCATTCTTCCAAGACCATCCCATCAGTACATACTACAGGTGAAATTTAGTCATGCTTTTACTCAATACACATAAGGCAACTAGAAGAGAGACAGAGTACAACATAATAGTAATAACACACAGCTTGTATCATGATCTGGCTACTCCAATTTCCAAAGTCCAAAGCCACAAATCCCCCAATATATATTTAAGACTAGTAAGCTCTGCTAGATGGTACAGGAATTCAAATTATAAACTTGCACAGTTTAAAATTCACACATTGATCTTTAATGAAAAGCATCAGAATGCTATGAGCAACGCCTGTCATATTTGGCTGGATTTCCAGCTGAACACCCAAGCTTTTGTTACCAGGCTGAAAGTGTGCTACTGACCCAGTTCAATCTAACTGAAGAACACACAGTATGCAACGGTTCCCTTCAGCGTCCTCCTGCAACACACCACAGCTGTACCCTAGCAATTTCTCAGTATAAAATGCCAGCATGCATTTTAAGTAAGGCTACTTGCAGTTGAGGAGCTCCTTGCTTACTATAAAGCATTCTTCTGCCAGTGATTTAACAGACTAGCAATGAAATGAACAGTCACAAAACGTTTATGTATAAGAAATAAGCGACTCCTGCAACAGAAAACATTTTGCTCTCGTCTCACTTTGGTTAGTAAATTTGCTACAGAACCTTTAGAGCATTTACTGACGTACCTGTTATATTGATACCCAATGTTAAAAAAATTTTGATCGCGTAGTAATTAAGTGATGAACACTGTGTTTTAAAACCTGAATACTCAGCATATCCATATTTAGCATAATGTAACTGTAGATTACTGCACAAATAAGGTGTACATTCAGGTAAACGTACTACAGATAATCAGAACTGAAAAAAAATTACCAGACCTCTTCTGCTGTAATGGAGTGCTTCAAATAAGTTTATGCACTCAGCCGTGTATTTAGAAACCAAACAGCAAGTATGCATATAAGCAGATAAAAAAGCAGCACACATAGACAAAAAAGGCAAAAAAAAAACCATGAAGGCAGCACTATCAGAAACAGCATTATTAGTCCCACACTTTGATATGCACAGCACACAACACAGTACCTAAGGTTCAGCTCACCAGCTGGAATGGAAAACACACAGAAACTCTCCTGCACTTCTGCAGCACTTTCTGCCATTTGTACTCCCACCCCGATGACCAGACGCTATGCAATCCTAAGCAATTCTGTCATCTCCTGAGCTGCACTACAATAAGGTTATGGGTCTGTATCCAGTACGAATACAAAAGAAAAAAACACACCACACTCTGAAAAGGAAGAAATATTTTTTCCTTACTCAAGAAATGCAAAGCAAACAACACTCGCCCAACTAGTAATGGGCAAGAAACACGCATTACTCAATTAACAGCATTTCAGAACAAAAGGTTTTGCTTTCACCACAATTAGAACGACAGAAATTTCCCACAATTACTCTGCTCTTCACTCTCTATCTCGGTTCAATCCATATTTTACCCAATACCTCTCCCAACTACTACCCTTACCTCAAATTCTTCCCGCCCCACGCTGGGTGCCAAAAAAGACCGTGGTGGCTTGACCTTGTCTGGACACTAGGTACCCACCAAAGCTGCTCTGTCACTCCATTCCCCAGCTGGACAGGGGAGAGAAAATACAACAAAAGGCTCGTGGGTCAAGGTAAGGACAGGTAGAGATCACTCACCAATTACTGTTACGAGCAAAAAAAAAGACCCAACTTTGGAAAAAAAAAAAAAATTATACCAATCAAATCAGGGTAGTATAACGAGAAAACAAAAACTAAATCTTACAACACCTTCCCCTCATCCCTTCTTTCTTCCCAAACTCAGCTTTCAAATTCTCTACCTCCTTCTGCTCAGTGGGGCAGCAGAATGGGGGTTGTGAT
Organism: Merops nubicus; assembly: GCF_000691845.1. Taxonomy (NCBI): domain Eukaryota; kingdom Metazoa; phylum Chordata; class Aves; order Coraciiformes; family Meropidae; genus Merops; species Merops nubicus. The sequence goes on along the minus strand of NW_008619927.1, from coordinate 9,599 downwards.
CAGTTCATCACACGTTGTCTCTGCTGCTCCTTCTTCCTCAGAGGGAAGACTCCTCATGCTCTCCCCCTGCTCCAGCACAGGATCCCTTCCACAGGAGACAGTCCTCCATAAACGTCTCCAACATGAGTCCTTCCCACAGGCTGCAGCTCTTCATGAACTGCTCTAGCATGGGTCCGTTCCACAAAATGTAGTCCTTCAGGAACAGACTGCTCCAGCATGGGTACCCCACAAGGTCACAAGTCCTACAAGCAAAGCTGCTCTAGCATGGGCTCCTCTCTCTCCAGAGTCATGGTCCTGCCAGGAATGTGCTCCAGCACAGGCATCCCACAGGGTCACAACCTCCTTCATGCAGCCATCTGCTCCAGCATGAGGTCTTCCACAGACTGTAGGTGGACATCTGGTCCATCACTAAAGTGCACAGGCTGAAGGGGGACAGCCTGCCTTACCATGGTCTTCACCACAGGCTGCAGGGGAATCTCTGCTTTGTCCCTCCCCCTCCTTTTTCACTGACCTTGGCATCTGCAGAGTTGTTCCTCTCACTAATTCTCACTCCTCTCTTCAGCTAGAACTGCACAGGGTTTTTCCCCCTTTAAATACATTATCCCAAAGGTGCTACCACTGCTGGCGGGCTCAGCCTTGGCCAGCGGTGGGTCCATCTTGGAGCCTGTCAGCATGGGCTCTATTGGACATTGGGGAAGCTTTTAGCAGCTTCTCACATAAGCCCTCACTATCCAAACCTTGCCACACAAGATGCAGACTTTTTATTTCCGTTATCCAGCTACAAGCAAATATTCGCAGTCTTCCAGATTGCATAGCCACTCATAAGAGATAAGATCCTGTTTGTGTTGCTGGTGTTTGGGGTTTTGTGTTTGCTTGGGGGGGGGG